>NC_142591.1:6912884-7063076 GCF_965207765.1 Zootoca vivipara
GCCTCCAGCAACACACTAATAGGTTAGTGTAAAAAGAAGGTAGGCAAGCAAGCAGAGAAGCTAAGTCTGCCAGCCAAGAAAGAGACATGAAATAACATTAAGGTATTGGCAATAAAAATAGCTGATTGGAAAAGTTAATGAGAACTGAAATAAGATGATGCCATGAAATTTTCTATTGATCTTTTTCTGCCTACTTGCTATCAAGGAAAATAAGGTTAGATTACCAGATACTTGCACCGTTTATCAAAATTCTATCTCTCTGTGTATTCATTCCACTCTTGAGGGGAGAGAGAAATGAGTGTTGGGAACTGGGGCCTCTCTGTTTAGTGACTTTATCTCCATCTTCAGGTTCTGTGAAGGGCCAGATGAATTATTTGGGGGTTTAGAGAAAATCAAAATAGTAAGTTTTTTTAAAAATCATCCCTTGTAAGAAATGGAAGCAGGACATTGTTCTGACCAATGATTCAACAATTTTATCATCTCCCTAGGATATGATGAAAACGAGAGAGCAGAATCCCATTGGTAAACTGGAGACATCTCAGCCTAGATCTTTAAATGACTTCACTCAGCTGTTTCATGTAGATGTTCTTGTTGAGTTTTGTTCTCTCCCCAAACTGGAGCTACCTGAGCATGGTCAGAAAAAGAAGCCCTCTGTGTTGCATTGCTTCCCAATTCTTTTTCAGGAACTTGATAGTTACAAGCAAAAGTCAAGTTGTCTTGTCACCATTGCAGGCCTTTAAGCCTTTGTGGGCAATGTTTTATGCACAGTCCCCCAGAGTCTGTCTTCCAAATACTGCAGGAGTTTTCATTCCACCTCTTTTCCAGCATTTAGTTTATTTTGGGTGGTATTCAACTCAGTTATGTCTATAAAATTGAATTGGTTGACTAAATTGAATACCACCCTATATTTCTGTATTCATTTTAGTTTTATGGCCATCTTTCTGAAAATTGCCCTTGGAATATAATTCAAGGATGATATAAAAATACACCTTTTATTTCTCTTGTGACTGAGCAACAGGAAAGCCATCCAGCTTAGCCTGTCGCAACTTTAACTAACTTTAAAGGAGCAGGTTTGGATGAAATGCAAGACATTTGCAGCTGCATGTCCTGTGTTTTCTGCGGTTAAGTTTGAGGAATATAATTCTGCTTCTGCTATATCCAAGATGGAAAAACACCTTGGATACATGGTTCCACATGTTTTAGTATGGCTAATAATAGCTTGCATTCAAGCTGTCCTTGACCCACTTTAAGGGGTAATTCAAAATAGAACAGACTGTTTAGATGGATCACAGAAATGGGAGGGTGGGAGAACCTGTGAGCATTTTCAGGCTATTGGACAAAATGAACGGCCTTGTTTGGAGACAAGTAGAAACTACTGCCTGCTGAATGGCAGAGTGGAGAGAATGGAGAACAGGACTTACTAAGTGTCCAATGGGTTCTTCTGATTCAGCATGTAATCGAAATGCAGGTTTCTGGTTGCCTGGCTGTAAACTCTAGAGCAGTGTTTCCCAACCTTGTGCCTCCAGATGTTTTGGGACTACAACTCCCATCATCCCTAGCTAGCAAGACCAGTGGTCCGGAATGATGGGAATTGTAGTCCGAAAACAGCTGGAGGCACAAGGTTGGGAAACACTGCTCTAGAGCAAAACTTGGTTGCAGCTTATGGTTTGTCTAGAGTGAGACAAACCATGAGGCTGGCTTCAAATGGCTATGCAGCAGCAGCAGCAGGACTGGCGGAAGAGCACAGCCCCTGTGTGGTCATGCTAAACCATGGTTTGGCTTAGTGTTACATGCAGACCAGCTCAGCATGAGAGACGTTAGCTAGAGCAGAGAGATTTGGGTTGAGACATCAGAGTGGTTTCTACATGGAAGGGATAGAAAGAACAAGGAACAGACTACAGTATATTGCAATTTTATGTTGTGAACTGCGCTGAGATTGACGGATTATGGGTGATATACAAATTCAATAAATAATAATAAAACACCTTGCTGATAGCTAAGTAAGCAGTTCTCTTTTGTAATCAGCTATTTTCTTTGGCATCTCACTTTCTGATCTTTAGTTCTGCTTGCTATTTCTTGGTCCTGTTGCAGATCTAGCTACAATCCAGGGTCTGATAAAATGCAGAATCCTACTACCCTGAAAGCTGTGACAGCCATATTTATATCCATCTTACAGGAAAAACTCTGAATTGTTGCACAGATTGGATGGAAGCCCATTGAACAGAACACCTTGTCCAGTGGACCACCATAACCTCCAATCCACAGCCTGGGTAAATGCTTTGCATGAGTTTGTTTTGTTTAGCAAGTGTGGATCATCCTTTCTGTTTTGAAAACCATAAGGGCTACAAATTACATAAGCATGGTCTCAAGGTCTAAATTCTATAAAGCTAATTAATGCATACCTTTTTTGCGCATTGTTTACTTTGCAACAGACCAGGAACCAGTCATACAAGCAAATGCAAAGAGAAGAAGAAAACAGGAAACTGCAGCTGATGAAGGAAGAGCAACGAAGAAAGGTGAAGAAAAGCAGCAAACATAGAACTTGCTTTTTCCATAGCTTGTTCTACAGCTGTTCCCTTGTTTTGCCCCATGGCGTCTTAAAAGATGAACAAATTTATGATGGCATAAGCTTTCGTGGATCTTGTGGAGTCGACTTCATTAAATGGAGGAAATAGTCTCCTGAATTGCAAGTGTAAACCTGGTTGGAGAGGTTTGCAAACAGTGAGGTAACAGGGATAACTTCGAAGGATCCTTGTGGAGCAAGCTTCAAACACTGTATAGAGGACATCTTAGGGATCTGTTTTCCAACTACAGTGGTACCTTGACTTCCGAATGCCTCGACTTACGAAGGTTTCGACTTACGAAGTTGGCAAACCCGGAAGTATTTTCGCCCCGTGCGCAGCCTGCGCCTGCGCAGAAGCGATGCGTGCAGTCTGCGCAAAGCGCAAAATCACGCTTCGCACATGCGCAAAATGGACGCTTCGACATCCGAAGTTTTCGACTTACGAAGAGCGCCGCAGAACGGATTGCCTTCGTAAGTCGAGGTACCACTGTATTATGTTTTTACTTTGTTAATTAAATTTGTATACCGCCCATCCTCTGAAGATCGCAGAATGATTCACAACATAGAAATGCAAAATGAGAACACAGAATACATAACAAAACAAAAACAAGCTAATAACCACCGCCTCCCACAAACAAATTTAAAAGGCTATAGAATGTTAGTTAGCCAAAGGCCTGGTTATAGAGGAATGTCTTCGCCCAGCACCTAAAGATAGGTAATTAAGGTACCAGGCAAGCCTACACTCTTAAAGGAATTATCTGCCAAGCTTTTTTTTAAAAAAGAAATGTGTTTAGTGTTGCACATATAACCAAACCATGCAAGTTTAGTTTTGCTTCTGGGAGAAAACATCGATTTGCATACTTTCACCAAATTTTTGAAGGCAAGTGCAGAGTTCCATACCATAGAATTACATCTGTTTCCCCCTGCTTCTGTGACGGTTGAGAACACTAATTTGTGTACCAGTGATAACAATAGTGGAACCGGTTGTCTTGGTGTGGCTTGGCAGGGCCTTTAATGGTGAAGTATAATGCTAGTTTATTATCATATGATAATTGCCTATTGCGTTCTGCATAACTGTTGAACGTTAACTCACAGGTTTTTATTTATTTATTGTCAGGCTGAATGGTTGGAACTTAAGAAAAGGGAAGAGGAGAGAATAAGAATGAAAGCACATCAGAATGAGCAGAGGAGGTAAAATTAGTGGAAGGAAGCTTGTGACTTGTCATGTGAAACATTTTTTAGGTTTGAATTCAGATGGCAGTTTTCATGTATGCTTCATATAATATGACAATTGGTTATAGTTCTGTAGCGCACAGGAGTGCTTTGTGGACCAAAGAGCAGGATATAAATGTTGTTGGTTTAAAATCTTCTGAATAAGACGCATTAATCTTTTTTTTTTCCCCGTACCAAAGCTTCCAAACCTTTTGCCATGTCTCATGTAAAGTGTGTAGGAAATCTGATGGAATGCATTGCCCAAAAATGTCCACCACTTTTATTCTAAACAAATTTAGAGGGTCCCTCCCTCCCAGCAACTAACTCAAGTCTTGTATTACACAGCATACCACTGGATTTTTAAAAATCAGGTTTCATAACCTCTGCCTTTTGCAAGATTCTGTTAATGTTCATTTTCTCGTTTCTATTTCTAAGGGTGAATAATGACTTTCTGGACAGACTACAAAACAATAGTCAGCCAGGTGGCATGTACGAATCTGGATGTCTTGGGAATATGCCTTTTATTGGTGACAGCTGGGTAAGTAACAAACCTCATATTTCAAAATCCTAAAGAAGAAAAACAGTGAGGTGTTTTTTAAAAAGTCACGCTACTTGAATAGTCTGTGTTAGTAATGTTCACTGTCTGGAGTGGGCATGGAGCCAGACTGATGAATATAAATTCCACAATCACTTTCGAGGAGAAAGGAATCGGGACTTAAAACAAGCTTATCTAAACACCAAATGACAGCTGCCCACTTCTGCAGAGTTTAGATTGCCATGAATGTTCTGTTTTATCACTCCTTCTGTATACCACAACAGAAAGGGATCTTGAGAAAAATGTGTTTATCTGCGGAGGCAGAAATAATAGCTCATATATAAGCATGGCAAGCAATACAGTCCTTCCAACCTCTAAATATAAAATGTTTAGAAGTTGTTTAAAGGAGGAGCGTTTGGTGCTCTACTATCGCAGCTTGTCAGGAGTATGGGCAGGAGTCAGGCTCTGGGACCTGTAGTACTTTGCAGGACTGGGGCCTGCCTCAGCTTGTGCTGGAGAAGCAAGGAGTGGCCACTCAGGTGAGGCCACTTGATACCTCACTGCACCTGGTGGCAGGAGCTGGGAGGGATAAAAGCTCAGCATTCATTCATATTTTTGTGTTGTGCGATCCATCCTGATGTGCCACAAACAGATTGATATCAAGTTTTGGCAACTTTACCACATTGCCTCCCACCTAAAAATGTCTATGATGGCTTTTCTGGCTGATACGATTGCAGAAATAATTATCATTAGAGAGCTAAGTTCCACTGACTGAAAAAGTGTGTCAGCAGTATGGGCAGGAGTCAGGCCTGTAGTGCTTTGCAGGACTGGGGCCTGCCTCAGCTTGTGCTGGAGAAGCAAGGAGTGGCCACTCAGGTGAGGCCTCAGCTTGTGCCAGAGAAGCAAGGAGTGGCCACTCAGGTGAGGCCACTTGATACCTCACTGCACCTGGTGGCAGGAGCTGGGAGGGATAAAAGCTCAGCATTTCCCTTCAGCTCTTCGCCACAGCAACGCTATCCCTGCCTGGTTGCCTCTGGCCTCTCGCTCCTTGGACCCTTGCCTTGCCAACGCCTTGATCCTCGACCCTTGGACCCTTGCCTTGCCAACGCCTTGACCCTTGACCCTTGGACCCTTGCCTTGCCGACGCCTTGATCCTTGACTTCCAGACCTTCGCCTCTGCCTTGCTCCTTGACCCTGCAACTGCCTGCTGCTGGACCCTCAGCCCTGCACCTGTTCCTGCTTCTACATCACCATCTTGCCTCTGGTCCTGACGTCCTCAGCCAGGGCTTCAACTGCCCGCCGACCGGACTGTGACACAGCTTCTACTATTTTCACTTGCTCCGAGTAGTATAGGCTGGGGGGGGGAGGCTCAGAAGAACTAAACGCAGGTGCCCAATTCTCCTTTGAGGGCTGAGAAATAGGGGGAAGGGGGCACTGATCCCCCTAATAGTTGTGACCTTGAGGGGCCCTGTCCACACCCTGGCATTTGCCTCGGCATACCTACTACTGACACCAGGCCTGCACACAGCTCCAAATAAAGTGTTTTGTCTTTACTCCAGCATGCCGTGCTGCATCCCCGTTGAGGTATATACCTCTTAGAGGTATATTTGCTCAGAAGCATGTGTTTCCACCTCACAGTCTTGCCTTCGAGCCCCAAAGAAGGTTATCTTCATGACTGAAGTGGCTCCTGTTTTTCATGTCGCATTCTTGAAATGCCTTGTGGAGAAATAGTTTCTTTCTGAGGCAATATTTTTGTTTTAAAGGATGGTATAAAGGAATTCACACGCTTCAGTGTTGAGGGTTAACTGACTGCAAGCTTTCTGCCGAGAGAGCTGAGGAATCCGCAGGAGGGCTGTAGGTTTAACTGACCTTTTGCATTGTCAGCAATGGGATTGACTCTGCTGTCCCTGTGGATTGAAAGCTGTTGAGTTGTCATTTCCGTATCACCGCTACAAGAAGGAAAGAAAACAAGTATAAGCACCAGATATTGGAGAATTTTAGATAAAAGGTTTTTCTTTGCAGCATATTAAAAACAACTCATGACCTAAGAAAATCACAGAACCCTAAGACGAGTGAACACAATCCTAGATGTACATGGTAGTGTTTGGGTGGTAAAAATTAGTGTTTGGGGAGATCATTGGACCAGAAAGGCAGCTGAAAGTCTGGAGGTTGTCTAAAGCAGAACCTGAATGGGCAAGAAAGGCCACCAAGTAGCAGCAACTTTGTCTGATTTTATTCTTCTTTACGAAGTCTGCTTCGCTGCGCCAGCTTGTTCCACTCCCGGTTCTTTCTCCAGCCTCTTCTCCTCCAGCTGCCTGGCCATCCTGCGGAATGAATTGCTTTTACAGGCAGACACCAAATTGCACAGAGAACTCTTACAAAATGTATCCTAGGATGGAATCTCCCTCCTTGGAGGTTTTTAAGCAGAGTTTGGAAATAATAATAATAATAATAATAATAATAATAATAATAATAATAATACTTTATTATTTATACCCTGCCCATCTGGCCAGGTTTCCCCAGCCACTCTGGGCGGCTTCCAACAAAATACTAAAATACAGAAATCCATCAACCATTAAAAGCTTCCCTAAACAGGGCTGCCTTAAGATGCCTTCTAAAGGTCTGGTAATTGTTGTTCTCTTTGAACTCTGGTGGGAGGGTATTCCACAGGGTGGGTGCCCACCGAGAAGGCCCTCTGCCTGGTTCCCTGTAACTTGGCTTCTCGTAGCGCGGGAACCGCCAGAAGGCCCTTGGCGCTGGACCTCAGTGTCCAGGCAGAATGATGGGGGTGGAGACGCTCCTTCAGGTATACTGGACCGAGGCCGTTTAGGGCTTTAAAGGTCAGCACCAACACTTTGAATTGTGCTCGGAAACGTACTGGGAGCCAATGTAGGACTTTCAGGACCGGTGTTATGTGGTCTCGGCGGGCGCTCCCAGTCACCAGTCTAGCTGCCGCATTCTGGGTTAGTTGTAGTTTCCGGGTCACATGTTGAATTTGATAGCACTGTACACTGCTCCCATTTGGTTGAACAATTCTTCCATTTCTTGCCAGGTCCTGAGTGCCACTTAATCTTAAATCCAGGTTTTCTGGCCCTCTGCTTGGTTTCACAACCTATTGTTCTAAGGGCACCGTTACTTAGGATAGCTAGAAATTTTGGCCTCTTAGTTGTGACTGGAGCATGCGAAGTTAAGTGAAGACGCTGCAACACTTCCCCTTTGTGTGACTCCTTCATTTAATCATCCATTTAAAGATCACTCTGGGGGTTTAAGTCGAGGGGGATGAGGGTACAACCGCTGCACTGAATTACTCCTGGATCTCAGTATTGCTACCCAGACTAATTCTGTGGCAGTGTTTGCCCTTCTGGGATTTCTAGCTTGTTAGACTCCCATGTCCTCTTTGTTGCACACCCTTCCCTGGCTCTCCTTTGCAGTTTGCATCCAGAGACAACTGTGATCCATTGGTTCTCCCCATTCCATCAGGTTTCAGTCATGCCTTCCAGATCTCTGCACTCCTTTAAAACCAAACCCCCTCAATTCACTTCTGCTGGTTCAGGGACATCAAGCATTAGCGCACATGCATTTTACTCTGTAGCACTTTGGCCTCTTCCGTATTGTTTTCTTGCAACTTTGATCCCTAGCCTACCCCCCTTTGTAACTTGTTGTTGTGCCACAGCATAAGAATGTACTAATATATAATGATTTTTTTTCATATAACAGCCTGAACATTTCCAGTAAAAATTGATCTACAGAACCCAAACTACAGAGGGTAAGTGGGGTTTTTTCCCCTCCTCTCAAAATGTAACTAGATTTGTATTAAAACATTATGTTGGCTGCCTGAATTTCATATATATATATATATATATATATATATATATATATATATATATATATATATATAAAATTTAGGCAGCTTGGCTACAGGTACAGTGGTACCTCTACTTACGAATAACTCTACTTACGAATGGAGTTCCGTCCGCCATCTTGTATGTGGTTTAGATAGGATTTTTTCTACTTATGAATTTTTTTCTCCCAGTGCATTCCTATGGGATTTGACTTACAATTTTTTTCGACTTACGAATGTGCGTTTGGAACGCATTAAATTCGTATGTCGAGGTACCACTGTATGTGAATGAGAGGTGTTCTTACAGGTATACGGCATCACTGTATGGGCAGGCAGGCCTACACTTGTTGCCAACAATACTGCCCTGTACATAGCTGCCAAGTCTCCCGTATTCCCCGGGAAACCCCCGTTTTTCCAGCTGTTCCCAGCTGAAAAAAGACGGATTTTTTTGTTTATCCCCGGTTTATTCTGGTGTGGCGGCCATTTTGGAACTGGGCGGAGCATGCTCAGAAGCGACTTTTGATGCAGCTCTGCCCAGTTCCAAAATGGCTGCAGTACGACTTCTGGCGCAGCGGCCATTTTGGAACTGGGCAAAGCAGCATCAAAAGTCGCTTCTGAGCATGCTCCGCCCAGTTCCAAAATGGCAGCAGTGCTACTTCCGGTCCGGTCCCTTATTTCTCAGACAGCAACTTGGCAGGTTGGCCCTGTATGCCGGGACTCATGCAGCTTATCCACACTTACGGTTGTCCCGTGAACCTCACTGTTTGCTGCTGAATTGGAAAAGGCCTCAATCCACAGAAAACCCATGTCAGAGAGGCTGTGGCTCTGACCCTCTCTGATGTTGCGGTCCTCACACAGCAGCCCAACACAGGCTTCAGTGGGTGAATGTCCCGTCCATCACTAGTCAGTAAGACTTGATTTAAATTATTTTTTTACAGAAAGGTTCGACCTTGCTGGTATCCTCTGAATATTTTCAATCTGCTGAAGGCTTCATTTTTGGAATAATAAATTTTCAGAGTAGTTTTTACAGTTATATCAAAGATGACTGATTTGGTTATACTATCAGAAATACATACAGATAATTATTTACCCTGTTTCCCCTATTTTAAGACGTACCCATAAAATAAGCCATAGCAGGATTTTTAAGCATTCAAGGAATATAAGCCATGCCCCGAAAATAAGCCATAGTGATGGGCGCAGCAGCAATGCCGGCCGCGGCAGGAGGAGGAGGAGGAAAAAAATAAGACATCCCCTGAAAATAAGCCACAGTGTATGTGTTTTTGAGGAAAAAATAAAGATAAGACGGTGTCTTATTTTTGGAGAAACACGGGTATTATTTGGACAGCTTTTCTGCTGGGCTTTATTGGAAGGAGAAAAATAATCATTTCCTTAATAACAATTTAAACGTTTTATTTAACTAAAACAATAACATTACAGCATTTGTATCCAGGTTTGTTAACCAATGTGGTTAAACGAGTGTGGATGAGCCTTTACAGCCAGGAAGGCTCAAGGATGCATAGGAGGAGAAGCCCGGGTCTTAAAAATGGACACCCTGCCAGAGTTTTCATTTATCAGAGCGAGGAAGCATACATTGCTGTTGCCCAACCATCGATTTTGGAGTTCTTTCTTTTTACTTTTTTCAACAATAGATTTTGGACCAATACGGGTACTTTGGTGCCTTATATTTAGTATGAAATACATTTTGAATTATATGTTTCTTCTGCTGTCCTTTGACTAGAAAGGGTATTATATACTTCTCACATCTCAAACATGGATAGCTTCAAGGCCCCCCCCCCCATTCAGCTCAATAGCTTTCGGTTTTTTCCTGAACATGATAACACTAATTCCAACTTCATCTTACAGGTTTCCAGGCATATTATCTTGGAGAAAATATCTTGGAAAAAGCTCCAGGGATCTATTCTTCCTCTGCCCGCACATCGCTCATCGCTTTTTTTTTTTTTAAGCCTTGCTGGTTTGACCTGTCTTTCCTCTCCAGCTTATAAGTATTTCAAGCTATTGATTATGGTGCTGCTATTAAATCTCAAAGAAATTGTTTCTCTCACAGCTTGTCTTGCTTGTTGTGGCGGTTTTTCATCTCTCAGAAGTTTTATGTCCATTTGCTCCTGACTAGAACACCACCTGCAAGCTGTAGGAGCTTGTAGTTCCGACATGTGTGTCCGTGTTGGTCCATGCTCGTTTTTAATGTTACTGAGAGAAAAAAGTAATTTTTATACCATATGTTGTAACTGGTTTTAATTCAAAACTCCTCTTATGTGCAAAAGTATAATAAAATATTACATACCATAAATAAATTAACAGTGTCATGGCCATTTGTACCACCTTTTTGATGTTTTGTGTCTTGTTGGGGAAAACCTTAGAAGAACAACTCCAAAAATGTTTATTTAGCAGTCCTATGGAAAAAATAATATTGGACAAATGTTAAATAGCTGATAGAAATATTGATAGGCTAAGCTAAGAAATATAGAACTATAAATACAGGGTGAGAAGAATTTAGATGATGAAATAGCTAAGATACCTCAAGTTGAGGTATAAAAACATAATAAAACATTGCACATTAAAAAGTGCCCCTATTCAGGGCTGCCTTCAGATGCCTTCTAAAGTTTAGTTACAGGTGGTCTGACGTAGTCGAAACAAAATAAAATCCTTCCAGCATCACCTTAAAGACCAACTAAGTTTTTTTAATTTTGGTATGAGCTTAAGTGTGCATGCACACGAAAGCTCATACCCAAATAAACTAAGTTTTTTTTTAATTTTGGTATGAGCTTAAGTGTGCATGCACACGAAAGCTCATACCAAAATAAAAAACTTAGTTGGTCTTTAAGGTGCTGCTGGAAGGATTTTTTTATTTTGTTTCTAAAGTTTAGTTACTCATCTCCTTAACATCTGCTGGGAGGGTGTTCCACAGGGAGGGTGTCCCTACTGAGAAGGCCCCCCTCTGCCTGGTTCCCTATAGCTTCACGTCTCTCAGTGAGGGAACCACCAGAAGGCCCTTGGAAGATAACCTCAGTTGAGTGATGGGGGTGGAGATGCTCCTTCAGGTATGGTGGGCCGAGGCCATTTAGGGCTTTAAAAGTCAATACCAACACTCTGAATTGTACTTTGAAATGTACTGAGAGCCAGTGAAGATCCTTTAGGACTGGTGTTAAATGGTCCCAGTGTCCGCTCCCAGTCACCAATCTAGCTGCAGCATACTGGATTAGTTGTAGTTTCTGAGCTACCCTCAAAGATAGCCCCACATAGAACACATTACAGTAGTCCAAGCAGAGGATAACTAGAGTATGCACCACTCTGGCGAGACAGTGCGCAGGCAGGTAGGGTCTCAGCTGGCGTACCAAATGAAGCTGGTAGACAGCCACCCTAGACACAGAATTAACCTGTGCCTCCATAGACAGCTGTGAGCCCAGAATGACTCCCAGGCTGGACAGGGGCACAGTTACCCTATTCAGGACCAAGGAATCCCCCACACCTGCCCACCCCCTGTCCCCCAGAAACAGTAATTCCTTCTTGTTGGGTTTCAACCTCAATCTTTTAGCCGCCATCCATCCTCCAACTGCCTCAACACACACAGGACATTCACTGCCTTCACTGGTTCTGATTTAAATGAGAGGTAGAGCTGGGTATCATCCGCATACTGCTGAACACCCAGCCCAAACCCCCTGATGATAACAGTCATAACACGATAGGGCCAAGAAGGCAAGGAATACTAGAAAGACACAAGTTGGTAATGAGCCTTCTTCCATGCCATAAGGCAGCCTTTCCCAACCTTGGCTCCCCAGATTGTATTGGACTACTACTCCCACCATGCCTAACTTGCAGGCTAGGTGGTCAGGGATGATGGGAATTGTAGTCATACAGCATCTGGGCACCCAAGCTTGGGAGATGCTGCTATAATGGGATCCACCTGGGCAAGGAATTTTGAGATAAGTAAAATGATAATCATATACACAACACATATACACACCTGGAACAAGACTACGCCTTACTGGACAGCAGGAGCTCCTGGCTTGGGAAGAGTCTTGCGAATTGGCTTGCCAGGACAGCATGCCAACTTGATGTTGAAGGTGGTAGACCATTAGATATTAACTGATATTACTGATGTTAACTTCTTGCATCTTTATGTGGAAATTGTTCAGTTTGGTTATGTAGTTCTTAATGTTTTGTTTATTTTTATGACTACTTTGCTATGTTTGTAATTATGTAAATCTTTTCATATTGTAAGCCGCCTTGAGCATTGTTTTAACTGTGGAAAGGCAGCATACAAATAAAAGGATGATGATGAGAATAGGCCGTGTGCATTGAGGTGAAATATTGCTCATAAGAATTGTATTAATGAACATCAGAGTGAACTTTTACTTTGTAGCAAATGTAGGGTTGCTATATTTCATAAAGTGAAAATCTGGACGGAAAAGCTGATGAGCTTTCTTTGCAAAATCTTGGGGAGAAAATGAAGTTTTTGAACTATTTTTAAGGGAAATCGCCAAACATTTCCCTTATGCAGGGATGATGCAGCAGCTAAAAAAGCCAATGCAATTCTGGGCTGCATCAATAGGAGTATAGCATCTAGATCAAGGGAAGTAATAGTACCACTGTATTCTGCTCTGGTCAGACCTCGCCTGGAGTACTGTGTCCAGTTCTGGGCACCACAGTTCAAGAAGGATACTGACAAGCTGGAATGTGTCCAGAAGAGGGCAACCAAAATGGTCAAAGGCCTGGAAACGATGCTTAGGGAGCTGGGTATGTTTAGCCTGGAGAAGAGCAGGTTCAGGGGTGATATGATAGCCATGTTCAAATATATAAAAGGATGTCATATAGAGGAGGGAGAAAGGTTGTTTTCTGCTGCTCCAGAGAAGCAGACACGGAGCAATGGATTCAAACTACAAGAAAGAAGATTCCACCTAAACATTAGGAAGAACTTCCTAACAGTAAGAGCTGTTCGGCAGTGGAATTTGCTACCAAGGAGTGTGGTGGAGTCTCCTTCTTTGGAGGTCTTTAAGCAGAGGCTTGACAGGCATATGTCAAGAATGCTTTGATGGTGTTTCCTGCTTGGCAGGGGGTTGGACTGGATGGCCCTTGTGGTCTCTTCCAGCTCTATGATTCTATGAAAAATGACACTGCCAGCGTGGGTTGCCAGCGCCCGGATTTTCCTGGATATTTCAGCTATTTCCGCACAGACACAGCTTCCGACAGCCGATTGCCGACTATGTCTGGGAAAATCCGGGTGTATGGCAACCCTCAGCAAATGTGTTTCTTCCGGCAAAGAAGAGTACAGGGGCTGGGCATGAGATCCCAGAAGAGAAGCAACATATCTAGAATGCCACTGAACCGTTTGATGTTCAGTAGGTAACGGAATCAAATTCCACAAGTACAAATTGCAAGTGTAAAAAAAAAAAAATTTAAAGTCTCCTTCAGCTTCACCTTTTAAAAATGTGGAACTGTGATTCATTTCCTTTTCAAATGCCTCGTCTGGTAAAATGCATTGGTATTCGCTCCCTTCTCTGCCTTGTACAAGAGCCAAGCAAAAGGGAGAGCTGGAATTGGAAATGCTTCCCCCTTTAACTTAACCTGCCGCATCATTAAAAATGGCCCTTAGGTTCTCATTAGGTGCAGTCAGGATTAAAAGCAAATTTCTTATAAGCTCTGGATACTTTTGGCACCCTCTAGTGCCATTGTGGCAATTGTACACCTGTCGTTTTAAATGTGTGTCTGAGAAGCTGGTCTGGGTTGAAGGCTCAAAACTGGAAGCTTGAGGGCAGAGAGATGGTGCTGATTTTGAAATGCAATGCAATTTTGCTTTGGTATTTAAAGACTTCATACAACCATTCATGTGGTGAACGGTACCTGCTACACGGAAACTTACTAATGCAGAACTTGACTAGGCTTCCAAGGCTAGTAATAAATGCTCTTGTTAAATGTTATCAGTAGTACTTCACTCATAGAAACAATGCACACTCTTCAACAGAAGCATTGTTGTTGTTTAGTCGTTTCCGACTCTTCGTGACCCCATGGAGTGCATAGCATGCCAGGCACTCCTGTCTTCCACAGCCTCCCACAGTTTGGTCAAACTAATGTTCGTAGCTTCAAGAACACTGTCCAACCATCTCGTCCTCTGTCGTCCCCTTCTCCTAGTGCCCTCAATCTTTCCCAACATCAGGGTCTTTTCCAGGGAGTCTTCTCTTCTCATGAGGTGGCCAAAGTATTGGAGCCTCAGCTTCGGGATCTGTCCTTCCAGTGAGCACTCAGGACTGATTTCCTTAAGAATGGATAGGTTTGATCTTCTTGCACTCCATGGGACTCTCAAGAGTCTCCTCCAGCACCATAATTCAAAAGCATCAATTCTTCGGCGATCAGCCTTCTTTATGGTCCAGCTCTCACTTTATGGTCCAGCTCTCACTTCCATACATCACTACTGGGAAAACCGTAGCTTTAACTATACGGCAAGGTGATGTCTCTGCTTTTTAAGATGCTGTCTAGGTTTGTCATTGCTTTTCTCCCAAGAAGCAGGCGTCTTTTAATTTCCTGACTGCTGTCACCATCTGCAGAAGCATAGCTTTGTACAATGGTACCTTGACTTACGAATGACTCTACCTACGAATGTTTCTACTTACGAACGGAGCTCCATCCGCCATCTTGGATGCGGTTTAGATAGGATTTTTTCGACTTATGAATTTTTAGATAGGGTTGCTTCGACTTACAATTTTTTTCTCCCAATGCATTCCTATGGGATTCAACTTACGAATTTTTTGACTTACGAATGTGCATTCAGAATGCATTAAATTCGTATGTTGAGGTACCACTGTATTATGTTTATACCAGATCAGGATCCACATCAGGTGCTTGCAAAGGCAGTGGAGGTCCAGCTTCAGGCATGCTGAATTCAGGAGCTGAGATATTCAGGAGACAGAATATCTGAATGCATTTGAGTCTGGCTTCCAGTCTGGTCATAGCGCTGAAACTGCCTTGGTCTTCCTGGTTGATGACATCAGTCAAAGAGAGATTGGGAGAGTTCAGCCCTGCTTTTGATACTGTTGACCACAGCATCCTTCTGGGATGTCTCGTAGAGGTGGGGTTTGGGGCACTGTACTTCAGTGGTTCTGCTCCAACGTATGGTAGCTCCCCCATGGTGTCCTTCAAGGTCTCATCTTGTCCCCTGTGCTATTTTACCACCTATGTGAAGCCGCTGGGAGCTCTCACCAGGAGTTTGGGAGTGAAGTGTCACCAGCCTGCAGCTGACACCCAGCTCTATCTCTGTGGCATGTGAATCAGGAGAGGTGACTGAGGTGTTAGACAAGTGATTGGCTTCCCAAACCTTGTAGTCCCATCATCCCAATCCAGGTCACTTCAAGCTAATCTTAGCTAAACTGCCTGGGAATGGTAAAAGTAGGAGCCCAACATTGTCCAGGGACCCAAAATTGAAGAACATGGAACTGTAGACCTGAACTGGTCTAATAATTATTGCCTCTCTCCAAAGAACTCTGGGAATTGTAGTTCTGTTTGTAAGGGGGTCTAGGGATCTCCAACAGAGACTTCTCACCACCCTCCCAAAATGCCATTCCCTTGAATCTTTGGAAGAGGTCATGATGGTGGCAGCATGTCTTACCTTATCCCCCCCCATTGTTACTGAATCTTTTCATCAGACAATACAATAAAAAACAAGCTAATCTTGAAACACTTCACTCTTAAAGGTCGTTCTTAACACTTGTCTCACCCAGAAGGGGGGTGGACCACCCCAGCTCTCAGCTGGATACTTTACTTTCTGCTTCCAGCTTCCCAGCCTGGGAGATCTTCCTTTCCCTACCTCTCACACAGGCAACCCCTACCAGACAACCTTCATGTTTGTACAAGAAGAAAAAGAAGCAGGAAGATAAAAATAATGAAAAGAAAAGAGAGGGGGGGCTTGGGATTCTGCACCTATCAGTTATTTATATATAAAGATTATTCAAAGTACAGGCAATGACTGATTAACACCTGCCCGAAAGACGCATGATCGTGCACACAGTGCCGAACCCAGAAGTGACTGAAAATGTCATGAAAAAGTCATGGAAAGGGCAGAACAGGGTGGGCCATGCTAATACATTTTCTGGTGACACATGGGCCAGTTACGGAACTCCTGCACAAAATGGTCATTCGGAGAATACAGAGTATACAGATGATATCCAGCTGTTTCCTTCTGCTAGGTGATATTTTCCCAGTCTTCGGACCCAGACATCTCAAGTTCATTCATCTTCCCTTCCACACAAAAAGTATAAGAGGAGTTCTCCAATTATTATTATTGGTAAATGTCAACCATAGTGTTCCTCCAGTACAGCATAATAACGACTTTACATCCAGTGTTGAGAAACAACGACGCCTTCATCTTTCTTCACACAGAAGTCTCTGTTGTGGTTCTATATTAAAACAGCATCCCATAGCTATTTATTTCTTGTATATTCATTGATTCACTCCCAGTTCGATATCTTCCAATCCCATTTCCTGTTGTCTGTGATTTTCCATCTTAAATTGGAAAAAGGATTTCCTTCCATTTCTGCTTCTTCCATTCTTTTTCCAGGAGTGCCCTCGATTTGAAGAGCTGTCCAGTCTAAGCCTAGTTTAGAGATAAGCAATCCAAACAGAGAGGGACATTGAAGCTGCCCATTCACAGTTACCGAGAGGCACAAAGCACACCTGGTCACAGGCTTCACACTATGGTTGAGATGCATTTTTTATTTAAATGATAGTTTGTTTTTTTAAGTATACCTATAGCCTTACCTTCCAAGTCCCAGACTGCAGAATCCGGGACCGGCAGCAGTGTGACACCGGAAGGTGCGTCAACATAACTTCCGGTGTCGCTTTGCCCTTCTATGGGCACCAAAAATGGCCGCCGCCGGCTTCGAAAGTCGCTTCTACGCATGTCAGGAAGTGCGTCGACACAACTTCCGGTGTCGCTCTGCCCATCTGTGGGCACTAAAAATGGCCACCGCCGACACCGGAAGTCGTGTCTATGCACTTCTGGACATGTGTAGATGCGACTTTTGAAGCCGGCGGCGGCCATTTTTGGTGCCCAGAGAAGGGCAAATTGGAAAGAAAAAAATGACCGCCGGCAGGAGAAAATAACAGAGAAAAACGGGAGATGAAGTGATACGGGGGACCACCGGGAAAAGGTAACTAAAAAGGGGGGTTTCCTGGGGAAAACGGGGTACTTGGCAGCTATGCCTATAGCATATGCAAAGTTCAGACAAAATTGTACCCTCTTCTTCCTCAATGCACATGAGGCCACTCTCGTTAAAATTAGCAGTACAAAACTATAAGTTTTCCATGTAGAGATGACCTCAGGTATTGCCTTTTTGCAAATTCCACAAAATGCCTTTTAATACAGGCCTTTTATAGTGGTATCCCACTTCAGTTGTGCATCACTTGACCTTGCATGCGAATACGGGGAGTAACTGGTCAACATAGCTGCCAAGTTATCCCTTTTTTAAAGGGATTTTCCCTTATGCTGAATAGGCTTCCTCGCGAGAAAAGGGAAAACTTGGCAGCTATGCTGGTCAAGCCCCCCGCAAGGAGAGTTGAATACTGATTTGTCTAACCCACTTTTGCTTTGCTATCCTCTTGCTTATTATTATTATTATTATTATTATTATTATTATTATTATTATTATTATTAGACTGTACCACAGCAGCAGCAGCAGCCATTTCACCATGCAGCTATAATCAATGTGGGAAAGGAGAAAGAGCAGAGAAGCTGTGAAGCTGTCAAGGGCTTCTGTGAAAAGTTCAATGTATGTCAGCAAAATAATAACTAAAGCTAATGGGAATACGATCCTAAAAATTAGGTTTGGTATCACAGTGTGACTGCACCTGTCAGTGTCAGATTTACATACAGGCTGAGCAGGCTGAAGCCCAGGATCCAGGGCCTCATAATCTAGGGGAGCCTCAGCCTCTTGCCATTTTTTTTAAAAAAAAATTAAAACACCTATGCAACCTGCAACAAAATTGTCCCCTGTGGAGTCCATCAACTCCTTCGTGCATCTACCAGAGTTAAGCATGCTGGTTATATGAGGCTGTTTTATCCCACATGTTCATCAAGTTGTTTGGGAGAACCCACTCCCCACTTTTAGGGGCTTATTTTTTTATTTTATTTTATTTTTGTGAGGAAGTGGCACCTCTGCAACTTTGAGGTTTAATCAAGCCTGCAGATAGCTGCTTCGAGTGCCTAGATGCAGTGCCGGATTTACATATAAGCTAAACAACCTACAGTTTAGGGCCCCACTCTCTTGGGCCCCCCAAAAAAAACTTACAGGAAAAATAAACCTGGATGTACATTTCCAAAATATAAGATAAAAACACTATTAATATACTTCTTCTTAATTGTATTTCAGTTCAACAATTACTTTGATAAGATACATAGTTTGTTATGCGCAAATGGCTTTAGATACCTATTAGGTCCATAAATTACTGTCAGGGGATGTTGTGGCTACTCTTGAGTAACGGCCCTCCACATCTGCTTGTCTATAAGATGTTTTTATTGGTGCATATTATTTACAGTGCAAAGTGTCCATAAATCATGTCTGCCTCAGTCTGAGTCAGAACCTCGCAATGGCTGTTTTCTGTTTCGTGCCCAACATAACAGCCTGGGAACCCCAAAGCGCCGCCCCTTGCTCCTACGGGGAGCCGTTCGTCTCAATTCAGGCATTGGGGGGGAATGGCCTCCCTTCTGACTGTCTGCCGGTCCCTTCCTCCACCGCTCTTTCTCCCTCCCTTTGGAGCTCTCTGAGGCTGCCAGAGCCTTGGGTCTCCCTTTCTGTTTCCTGGCTCTTGTAATCTGATCCTGTGCTGGACTTACTGCTCTGCGAAGAACTCGACCTGATGAGGGGGGGGGAGCTGTTCCCTATAAGTCTTCCCCCTTACAATTACCATATAGCATATATTCAACACACACACAAAAAAAACCCAGTGACAATGTGTTGTTGACAAAGGACAGCATATAAAGGGCCCCATTACCTCAGCAGCTTAGGGCCTCATCAAACCTAAATCCAGCCCTGCCTGGATAGCACCAGTTTGACAAAAAGCAATGGCACTTGCCTCCTGAATAGAATCAATGAGGTGAAATGCTGAGATGGCAACAAGTATAACAGAATTTAAAGGGTTCACAGGGACTTTATGTTGTCACTAGGTTTCTGCCATTATAGCAAAACGTGCATTCTCCACTTTCAAGCAATTGTATGAGTTTGACCTACTGGATACTTGGACATAAAAGATGTATACACCAAGATCCTACTCAGCTTTTGATGTCCCTTATATGCATTGCACTCTGGCTTCATTTCTGCTTTTTCAGAAAATAGTGCCAAAAAGATGGCTATTTTCAGTGCTTTTTTTCTGGGGGGACGCAGGGGTACGCATACACCTAAACATTTTGTGACTCTAAGTTTGGCGTCATTGAGGGGCAGTATTTGAACATGAGTAGGAAAAAAAGTATCCCTAAACTTTATTTTAGGGGGGAAAACACTGGCTATTTTCAACATTTACAACTTGGTGCATGAGAAAAAATGGCACTGTGCTTCCACATTTCTGCCCTGAGCTAAAGTCTTTTGCTTTCTTTCCAAGATTCTCTGCCATATTTTAGTTCTCGTTTAGAAAGGCTCTTTGCATGTCTGCTTATCTATAAAGAGTTTTGCTCAATGGCGTTTCAGCAGGAGATGAACTGACCGCAGCAGGAAATGCCGATGCATTAAAAAGAAAGGAAACTCAAATGTTATAGTGCAGCTGTTTAATTTGCTCCCCACCCCCTTCCCACATTAATTTCTCATTCAGTCTTTTGGCAGTTAAAGCACGGATATTTTAAAAGCTATCCACATTTTTATAAACAAAAACGTACCTCTTTATTTTCCCAGTTCTCATAAAGAATAGTCTCTCTTCCTTGTGGATTTCGGGGTATCAGCCAGGGTTTTCTTTAGCCACCCCTTCTATCAGTTCACCGTTTTCAGTAGTTTAAGACTCAAAGGTGATAACATAATCTGGAATTGTGAAAAGGGGAACAAAAATACAGGTAAGTAAAAATTGAAACTCCTTGTACAGCCAAGGACACAGAACTTTACAAAACAATGTGCTTTTATGCTGCAATTTGTCATAATTTATGTGCTTCCCACATCTTAAAATTCTCTTTTTTTGGAGAAAGATCCATACACTGCCAGCTCAAGCCCCGGGGTTGTTTGTGGTTCACTATATGGGTAATTGCAAAGCATTTCATGGGGGAAAAGAATAGTGCTAATTAAGCAATGTTTTCTGGTCGAGACTATCTCCTTGTGAGGAGAAGCCCTTGTGGAGTTCAGTTCCCCCCCCCCGCCGCCCCACATATGCTCAGCAGCGAAGCTTTGCATAGCCTTTTCCTTGAGGGGAAGCCCTAGCAGAGGCTTAAGTCGCTTCTCCGCATCACAGGCGTGGCAGCAGGGTCCTCAGAAGTGAAAACGTCTTGGGCCACCCCCGCCGTGGTGGGGCAACTGCAAGCATTCTTGGATGGCACAGATTATTTAGATCAGGCATAGGCAAACTCAACCACCCAGATGTTTGGGGACTACATCTCCCAACATCTCTAGCTAACAGGACCAGTGGTCAGGGATGATGGGAATTGTAGTCCCAAAACATCTGGAGGGCCGAGTTTGCCCATGCCTGATTTAGATCCATTCCAATCTGGGTTTAGGCCTGGCCACGAAACTGAGTTGCCTGTGGTCGCCCTGATGGACGGCCTTTGCAGAGAGTGGGGTGGAGTCTACACACATTAAAAAGAAAAAAGAAAAACCCACAACACTGTGAAAATGCTTTTTTTAAAAAAAAGTTTTGAAAAATACATTGAATTTGGCATAGCTCACTTTCGCCACCTAGTGTCACATTTGTATATTGCACTTTACAACACATTTGAAACGTTTCATTTGCAACATAAACATAAAAGCAAAATAATAATTATACAGCTTTTAATGACAAATAGGAGACCAAATTGATTTATATTAGGGTATTCTTCTCCTTTATTTGGGTTCTGCAATGGGCTCTTGAAACATTGCACATAGAATATTTAGGTTGCACAGGTACAGCTAAGTACCTTCTTAAAGAACAAACAATCTTAAAAATGAGGCAGACTCAAATGTGACCAGGCGACTCTACCGTTTTCCCGAAAATAAGACATGCCCATAAAATAAGCAGAAGCAGGAGCTCTTCCCGCTGGAATAAGACAGACAGACAGACAGACACACACCCACACACACCCCGAAAATAAGCCATAGTGTGTCTTCTTAAGGAAAAATAAATATAAGACAATGTCTTATTTTAAGGGAAACACGGTAGAAGGAAACCGGCTCCCATCATCTATGGAAAGGGGAATTAGCACAAACCAGTCAACAGAGATATTGGGTCATGTCTGTTTGAATCAAATGCTTTTTAAAAAGCTCAGAAGAGGCTGCTCTGATTTCTGAATTGGAGAATTAAAACTCTGGGGGAGGTCACTACCCAATAATCCATTTGCTGTGCTACTTTATATAGCTACGTACACAAAGCCTTGACCTGAAAGCCTGGGATTAGGAAAGGTATAAAATGTAAATCTCTTTGACTTTATGGGAAAATCGGAATTCTATTAACAGCTCAGAGTAATTTTAGAAGTTTTATATATTGGATAATGCCACCTCCAGAAACCATCATATGAAATGACTGCAGTGCCTTGTCCAATTTGCCTGTGAGTTACTCTCTTCCTCCAGAACGGGGATGTGAGATCGGTGGCTTTCAGGTGTCAATGGTCTCCAAATCCCATCAGCCCCTGCAAAACCAATGGCCAGAGGGATGGGAGTTGGGGACAAGCAACATTGGGGGGGGGGCGACGACAACACACAAATTTCACCACCTGGGATCTAGAGGTACTGGATAAGGGCACCATCTTTCAGGATTATGAACTGCATTTATAGAAACCTTAGCAACAATTATGGGATACGTTAATGACATAGTAGGTGCTACTGTTGGCTCCCAGTAAATTTCTCTGTTCTGTGTGCTTACAGACACTTCAAAGCACTTCAAGTGCATTAACTGGGGCATTGGAATTTTTAATTTTTTTAAAAATGTATTTTGTATTTTCATACTGTCAACTGCCCTGTGATCTTTGGGTGAAGGGTGGTTTATAAATTTAATAAACACTAATGATTCTTACGGTATTTCAGTCTTATATTCCCACATTTTACAGATCAGAAGACTGAGGCTGAAAGAGTGTAGTTTCTGTACAACCTCCTAGTGAATTCCTGTGGAGACATATTCAAAACAAGGGCTTTGCAATTTGTAGCTCAGTCTCTCAGTCACTACTATAGTACAGGCAGCTCCCCACTTAAGTGGGGCTTACTTTCCAGGCCCCTGCGAGCATAAGTAAAATGGGCGTAAGTCCTTGTGGCTCACGAGGAAACCCGCCCCAGACCCCAAAGAGTACATCCTCTCCTTGCGAGCCACAAGGACTATCTATCCTGCTCTCTCCTGCCTCTTCTGGGTTCCTGGTGCCACATGTGTGCTGCTGTCACTCACAAGTAAGGAGCATAGCTGCCAAGTCTCCCGATTTCCCCGGGAAACCCCCGTTTTTTAAAGCCATTTCCGGCTTCAACCCGTACGGCGAAATATCCCGTAATTACCACGATTTCTCGAGACTGTGCCCGTCTTTGTGAATGTGGTGCTCTTTCCCGTCAACCAACCGTACCTCGTCCACCTCCTCAGCTCTGTGCCCGCCCCTTTCTCTCCTTGTGATTAGCCGCCTTGGCAGAGTCTCCCTCAGGGATTGGTAGCCGGCATGCTAAGGAGGGCTTGGCTGTGCACTGTGTAATTTAGTGGGGCTGTCTCAGTACGCGCTAGAAGCGGCGGTGAGCTGGTCCAATCTCTATGGAGGTGACGGAGGGAAGCGCTCGGTGGCTGCTGGCGGGCTCCTCTAGCAGCAGCAGCAGCAGCCTGTGCCTCTCTCTCTCTCCCCTCCCAACCCTCCACCCCCTTTATCGGTGGATAATGTTCAGAGCCTGCTTTTCAAACGCCCACTGTAATAAAAATGATCTCTTGAAAATCCAAAATGATCAATCTCTTCTCCCTTTCTTCCTGTCCTCCTCCTCCTCCTCCCCGTCCCTCCTTTATGATCTCCTTTCTGCAAGACCCGGACGTTCAAGAAGGGGAGGGTGTGTGGGTGTGCATGTGCGTGTTTTGGTTTTTTTTTGCATTGCACCGAGCGCACTTCTCCAGGTCTGTCCCGTCCCCCGTCCCTCGTGCTCAACCTCTGCTTCCCCGTCCCCCCCATCAAACTCCAGGATTTCAGTTTATTATTTTATTACACCATCAATGCTCGCCCTCCTCCTCCCCAGCTGCTGCTGCCACGGCTGCTGCTACAAACACATCCCTTTCCAAGCCCCCTCCCCTCACCGTGCCTTTTCCCTCTTTATTAATGTAATATTGGGGAAGGAGAGGAGATGCCCTCCTCCTGGGGAGCCCCTTCCACGTGGCCCCTATCCCCCCCGCCCGGCGGCAGAGGAGCGTGTGCGCTCTTCGGATCGGCTGCTTTTCTGTCCCTCTCCAACGGGCCCCCCCCCAGCTCAGGGAGGGAATGGGTGGCGGATTCCTCCTGAGGGGGGAGGAAAGGAAAAAAGCCAGCGGTAGCAACACAATCTTTCAATCTCGCCAGCCAGCTCGTGCCAGGGAACTTAAAGGAGTTTGCGCGCCTGCGTGCGGGGGTTTTTGGCTTCAAGGAATGCAAGCGAGAGAAGGGAGCAGGTAGGGCAGCAGGGCTGTTGCACCCCTCGAGGCGCAGGCAGAATCCGGGGAGAGGAGGCGAGCGGGATCGCCTCTGGCTGAGGAGGCTGTGTGTGTGTGTGTGTGTGTGTGTGTGTGTGCGCGTGTGTGTGTGCGCGCGTGTGTGTGTGCGCGCGCGTGTGTGTGTGGCGCACCTCTCATCTGCTGGCTGCTCCTGCTGCTGCTGCATTTGCAAGCAGAATGAGAAGGGAAGGAGGTGAATGCCGGAGGTCCTTTCCGGAGCCTCCGCGAGGAAAAGGGAAGAGGGCTGAGGGAGGAGGAGAGGGCTGGCTGGGTGGCTGGGCAACCTTCATGGAGCCTCGGCTCCTGGGCTGGAAATCGGGCAGCGCTGGCACCGGAAGTTGCTCCTACGCAACTTCCGGTGCCGATCTGCTGTGGTCCCGTATTTTTCTAACCCAGACTTGGAAGCTATGGTAAGGAGTTGCCGGTAGACCAACTCTGGAATGCTCCTTGCCAAAGTTACGTTATTGTGGTGAAATTTCAGGTCACAGCATTAAGGAATCCATGATACTGACAAGGATCGAAAGAACAATTAAACTAGTTTGACTAGTTGCATTGGATTTGTGTTTGTGTTTGTCACATAGCTGCCAAGTCTCCCGTTTTCCCCGGGAAATCCCCGTTTTTCCAGCTGTTCCTAGCTGAAAAAACGGATTTTTTTGTTTTTCCCCAGTTTATTCTGGCACGGCAGCCATTTTGGAACTGGGCGAAGCATGCTCAGAAGCGACTTTTGATGCTACTCTGCCCAGTTCCAAAATGGCTGCAGTGCGACTTCTGGCGCGGTGGCCATTTTGGAACTGGGCAAAGCAGCATCAAAAGTCACTTCTGAGCATGCTCCGCCCAGTTCCAAAATGGCGGCAGCGCCACTTCCGGTCTGCTATTTCTGGCCCGGTCCCTTATTTCTCTGACAGCAACTTGGCAGGTATGGTTTGTCAAACAGCAGCCCACTGTATCGAATGACAGGCTATGGGGGAATTGTCTGCGGAAAGAGCAAATGTCAAAAACGTCAGCAAATGTATATCCGTAAAGCAGAAGGTTGGTGGTTCAAGTCCACCTCAAATGGCTGTGGGCAGGATTCCTGCATTGCCGGGGGTTGGACTCAAAGACACTACAATTCCTTCCAATGCTACAATTCCACAAGCCTAAAATATATCCTGAATATATCACAACTTACTCTGCAACCCTGAACACACTCACTTCAGAATCAGTCCCAATTAAGACAATGGGGCTTACTTCTGAGTAAACATGTGTTGGATTGCACTTTTAACTTTACCTAATAAGATGAGGCAGTGAGAGACTTTTAAAAATACTGGGACTTCTATAAAGATACAGTATTTCTTGCCTTGGATTTGGATCAGATATCCGAATAATCCATGAGCCACTGTTTCACGAAATCATCTAAGACTTGAAAATACGGTGAGAATTGCAATTCTCACGATTCAGAAATGTTAAGTCAGAACATTCTTCCTGGCTGAAAAAAGCCTTGAAATGACGGCGCTTCCTAAAACCCTGTTTATGGTTCAGTCATTGCTAATATATATTTTTATGTATAAACTGAAACAATAGCAGACCATATTGAATATTCATTTGGAAGACTATTCATTTTGAAGGCTTAGTTTAAGTACCTCAAAGAGGTATATTGAAAGGCCCGCTAGCAATGCCAAATTTAAATCTATATTACCAGGTGTCTTGGTGGGTGTCTGTGAAAGCTTAGTAAAATCCTGAACAGAACAGGATTCTTATTCTTTTGGAACAAGAAGTATCAAATATTTGCTTTGAAATATCTCACTTGGCTGGATAAATAAAAGTGTCCTCTCAGCTCAGTGAAATATAATAGTAAGCCCAATCACGGAAACCTGGAATAAATAAGCATTTTCTTATCTTATACATACATATAAATTCACTTTGTAATTCACTTAAAGAGGTGCCTAAATTGTTAGGGTACTTTGACATTACCTGGAGAGCTTAAACGGAGCATGCCCCCATCCAAGGCACTGTGATTTTATTAGGAGGAAATATTTGAAAATGGGAAAATTAGAGCAGTACTAGTTAAAAACCTACACCGGTAGTAGAAGCTAGTGCAGTTGATACAAACATGACCAAGCAATGCACTGTTTCCTACTTCTGAATACAATCAATGAAATCACCTTCCGTGATGATGATGATGATGATGATGATGATTTATTTATACCCCGCCCATCTGGCTGGGTTTCCCTGCCACTCTGGGCGGCTTCCAACAAATACAAAAATACATTAAAATATCACAGATTAAAAACTTCCCTAAACAGGGCTGCCTTTGGGTGTTTTCTAAATGTCAGGTAGTTGTTCATCTCCCTGACCTCCGATGGAAGGGCGTTCCACAGGGCGGGTGCCACTACCGAGAAGGCCCTCTGCCTGGTTCCCTGTAGCTTTGCTTCTCGCACTGGGGGAACCGTCAGAAGGCCCTCGGCGCTGGATGATACTCTGGTTTGCTGGAACTGTGTGCCTGGCAAGAGCATCCTTCCGTAAAACACATGAGTACTTCCTTGCTGGTTCATGAAAAGAAGGAGCTACCAAGAGTCGGAGAGTATGCACCCCGTTTGCTTAAGCCCTCTAGACAAACAAGTTTGGGCGGAGTAGTGTAAGATAAATGTGTTCCCTCAGCTGAATTCGAGAGAACACAACAGTGGCTTCTGTGTGTGCTTTTCTCTCGGTACAGGTAAAACCTGGTGGGACAATAGCAGCACATGAGAGAAGACGTGTGTGGTTTTTAAAATATTCTGTTCTGGGTTGTTAAGACGTCCATGTGAGTGGTGCTTGTACAAGATCAAGAATATAAGAACTGCCTTGCTGCAGTTCTCGTGTCCTGCTCCCAGACGGAGACAATTGACGGTAGCTCTTGGTTCTTTGCATTAGCACCCAGTATTCAGTACAGTTGTACCTTGGTTTTCGAACAGCTTAGTTCTCGAACGTTTTGGCTCCTGAATGCCACAAACCTGGAAGTGAGCGTTCCAGTTTGTGAACTATTTTTGGAAGCTGAACGTCCGACGGGGCTTCTGCGGCTTCCGATTGGCTGCAGGCCAATCAGAAGTCGCACTTTGGTTTTCAAACGTTTTGGAAGCCAAATGGACTTCCGGAACAGATTCCGTTTGACTTCCAAGGTACGACTGTATGCCACTTCTCAGTCTAGAGATCCTTTTGAGCTACTATGACTGAGGGCTCATCTACACAGAGGAAATTTTAGGGTAGTGCCCTATATTAATACATTCAATGTGTGTGCATGTGAACACAGCGCATTTTGGAGCATTAGTTATTTTGCAGAGAGGGAAAGAACCACTCGACCATGAATAGAGAACTATGGGGTATATGTTAGCACAGTTCAGAAGGGCTGCTGTTCATTTCCTAGCTCTGTGTCTCCTCTCACAGAACCCTGCTCCGTCCAACAGGTGGCAGTGTCTATTTGGCAATTTTATGTAACATGGAAATTACATGAGTATCTTTTACCACAAAGAGCTAACGTACAAATGAGGGATGGTGAGCAGAACATTTGCTAAATATTTCTGCAGGGTTTGCTAAATATTTCTGCAAGAAAGCCTTACAGCAGGAGAAAGTATTACTAGCTCGTTGCTGACACAGCTGCCAAGTTATCCCTTTTTTACAGGGATTTCCCCTTATGCTGAATAGGCTTCCTCGCGAGAAAAGCAAAAACTTGGCAGCTATGGTTGCTGAAGGTGGGGATCAAAGGGCCAACTCAGACAAAGCAAGGACAACTCTCTTTGTTTCTTCATGTCTGCCCCGCATCTATGAGGGTTATGGAGAGAGTGTGGATTTTCAGATGTTTTTCCACCAACTCCCACCATTCTTGACTATTCGCTGTGTTGGCCTTATGGGCTTGCGAGTCCAACAGCACCTCTTCAATCCATACCAAAAATGCTGTATCCAAAAATATCCACAACTAGAATTGAAGCTCTGGGGCCAGCAGGAAGCTGGAGGACACGAGGGGAAGTGGCTGAGGCTGCGCTACCCCACAGATCAGCTGTTAGGCGGGGAGGCTGAGCAGCGTAAACCATAGCTGCCAAGTTTTCCCTTTTCTCGCGAGGAAGCCTATTCAGCATAAGGGAAAATCCCTTTAAAAAATGGATAACTTGGCAGCTATGGCGTAAACAAAGCCCTGTTGTGCCTCTGGTCTCTTTGGGACTTCCTCCACCCTCACTGATGTCCTCTTGAGGCTTTGGGGAGGGTCTCCTTGTGAGCCACAAAGACTCTCCAGCTGTCTCCCACCATTTGCAGGTTTGAATCAATTAATTAAATTATTTCCAACACCACATGTATTCAAGGTCGCACGTGAGTCAATCGCATGTAGTTACCGTAAACCCTCACTGAGATAGCTTCTGACCTGGAAAACCTAGGGCTTATCGGCACATCTTCCCCGGGGAAAACTGCTCTTTAGTGCTTAATCGGAGCAAATAGCAATTTGGGTTTTCTCTAGATTAATATTTGCTCTGATTTAGCGCTAAAGAGCATGTTTTCCCTTAGAATGGTGTGGGGCAAGGTGGAAACCACTCACATGAATTTTCATAATTAACAGGGAAGTTTTGTTTTGTCAAGCCATTGAACCTGGAAACAGTAGCTCCTCATGACTTCAGAAGAATTACCTATATGTGCCGGTAGTGTTCTTTATGCATTGTTTATTTTACATCTATTCACCAATACACCATAAATAAATAAAAACAGTAGCCAGGAAGGATAAAATACTAAGTAGGGGGGGGGGAACCCAATGTAAGGCATGTGCTTGCTGAGTTGAGCATTGGCTTACACGCATGCATCTAAAAGCTAGGAGTTAAATATAACTGCAGGACAGAAGAATACAGAATTAACGAAATTCTACAGATAAATTTGATAGCATCCAACTTCACTTTAGCTCATATATAAGATCATGGAACATTTTCGATTTTTACTAAATGCTTCTGTAAATGAAGGTTCAGTTCAAAGAGACATCCTGATTTAACCTTTTTGAATGTAAATAGTTCACTACTACTTTCCATTTAAATTGGAACTAAAGGGATTTATTCTGTAAATCATGTAAATGCGCTTTAGTGAACAGACCAATATTGTTTCAATCCATGGGTTGTTGTGCTTTTTCGACATTGTCTTCTCCCAGCATTTGCTTTAATTGTCTCTTTTATCATCAGATCTGCTGCTGCTTTCAATAACTTACGTCTGAGCTGGAGTTTATCCATGCAGCAACTTAAATCATTTGTTTTCTCATTTACTGAGCGCTGACTGGAGACTTCCCATGTGAAGTCAGTCGGATTGTTATGCGTTTGTAATGTCCCTGTTTTCTCCCAAGAAAATACAAGAATTTCAAATTCCTTCTGGTCTCTGGATAGAACAGTTGGCATTTTGCTGAATGCCTTTCTTCTTTCAGATGTGCTCCATTCAAATGTACATTCTGAAATGTGATAAGAATCTGCTCAGAAACAGAACAGATGAAGAGGCGGCTGCCTTGCTCCGTCACAAAATCTTGCCGTGGGGTTGCCATGTGTCCTCTTTTTCCAGGATGCCCTCTTCTTCAGGCATAAAATTTGAGACAAACTGCATCATAGCACCTTGTTTTTTGCTCTTCAAAATATGGCAGCCCTACACATGGAGTGATTCCGGATTTCAGCTGCTCCATTGCATTAAGGTAAAGGTAAAGGGACCCCTGACCATTAGGTCCAGTCGTGACCGACTCTGGGGTTGCGGCGCTCATCTCACATTATTGGCCGAGGGAGCCGGCGTACAGCTTCCAGGTCATGTGGCCAGCATGACAAAGCTGCTTCTGGTGAACCAGAGCAGCACATGAAAACGCCGTTTACCTTCCCGCTGTAGCGGTTCCTATTTATCTACTTGCACTTTGATGCGCTTTCGAACTGCTAGGTTGGCAGGAGGTGGGACCGAGCAACGGGAGCTCACCCCGTCACAGGGATTCGAACCGTCGACCTTCTGATCGGCAAGCTCTAGGCTCTGTGGTTTAACCCACAGCGCCACCCGTGTTATTTGCCCCATTTTTCTTTCCTCTCCCTCTCCTATAGTCACCTTCCAGAGATGGTTGATCCCTCCTGCCTTTCAAGTCATTGGATCCCACTGTTGCCTAGTTCCATGCCCCCCTTTCAACATTCTGTGCCACTGAGTTCTTTGCGGCTTTCCCCCATGCTTCTTCTTCTTCTTCTTCTTCTTCTTCTTCTTCTTCTTCTTCTTCTTCTTCTTCTTCTTCTTCTTCTTCTTCTTCTTCTTCTTCTTCTTCTTCTTCTTCTTCTATTTAACGGCTGCAAACCTCAGGGTTTCCAGTACCCTGAGTTTCCCGTGCCACCCTCTTGTTTCTTGGTGGGGCAGTATTTATTTCCTGGACATACCCGGAATACTGTAGTCAGAAGCAGTGTCCAGAAGCAGAAATCGGCAAACATCAAAATAGCTCAATAACTTTTTGAATATGGCAACCCTAATCTAGTCCAACCCCCTGCAATGCAGGAATCTCAGCTAAAGTATCCCTGACAGATGGCCATCTAACCTCTGCTTGAAAACCTCCAAGGAAAGAGAGTCCACCACCTCCGAAGGGAGACTGTTCCACTGCCAAACAGCTCTTACTGTCAGAAAGTTTTTTCCGAATGTATAGTTGGAATCTCCTTTCTTGTAACTTGAAGCCATTGCCTCGAGTCAGAGAGAGAGAGAGAGGGGGGGGGTTATATTTTGATTTTGTTTTGTGAACTGCCCTGAGACCTCTTGGTATAGGACGGTATATAAATTCAACAAAAAAATAATACCCTCCAGAGCAGGAGAAAGCAAGCTTGCTCCATCTTCTATGTGACAGCCCTTCATTTTAAGGTGGATATCCTATCTCATCTCCTCTTCTCTGGGCTAAACATACCCAGCTTCTTCAAGCGTTCCTCATAAGCCTTAGTTTCCAGAGCCTTGATCATATTGGTTGCCCTCCTCTGCACTTGCTCCAGCTTGCCAACATCCTTCTTAAATTGTGGTGCCCAGAATTGGACACAGTATTCAAAGTGTGGTCTTTGCAGAATAGGTAAAGGTAAAGGGACCCCTGACCATTAGGTCTAGTCGCAGACGACTCTAGGGTTGCAGCGGTCATCTTGCTCTATAGGCTGAGGGAGCCGGCATTTGTCCGCAGACAGCTTCCGGGTCATGTGGCCAACATGACTAAGCCGTTTCTGGTGAACCAGAGCGGCACACAGAAACGCCGTTTACCTTCCCGCTGTAGCAGTACCTATTTATCTACTTGCACTTTGACGTACTGTACTTTCAAACTGCTAGGTTAGCAGGAGCTGGGACCGAGCAACAGGAGCTCACCCTGTCACGGGGATTCGAACCACCGACCTTCCGATCAGCAAGCCCTAGGCTCAGTGGTTTAGACCACAGCACTTTACTTCCCTTGATCTGGACAATATACTTCTGTTGATAGGTGTGAAGAGAACTTGATTTTATGAGCGCGAGAGCACCCCCACCTCTTGTTGCAGTCAGGAAGGAAGTGGTGTGTGTGTGTGTGCCAGAGGGGCTGTGGCCTGGGCGCAGATTTTTGAGGGTCATGAAGCAGGTCCCCCCCCCCTCCGCGCGCGCATGCAGATGTCCCCAGCACTCTTCTCCCAGTGTAAAACTTTTGAGTTTTACAGAATTCCTATTCAGGAGGAAGTGGTGGGTGCAAAAATGCAAATCCACTTTTAAAAAAGAAGACCAAGAAGGATGACGTGTGTCAAGTTGGCTTGGCTAGTTAGCACTTCAAAGCCACTGGAAAACAAAGGAAGTTCATTTGTACGGGCATTTATATGCTAATGTAATTAGGAACAATGCTCTGTTCTTGCCTTTGTTCTGAAATATCATCTTGTTAAGTTCGATGTGCCTCTCATTATGGCTCTCATTTGAGCTGCACACAGTCTTTGTCTATAATCTCACCTTCTCATTCTGCCTGCTTTCTCTCAGTGCTTTTCTCGTATTAATAAACCGCCTGAGTCACAAGACAGTTGAGACAAGACACACGGGTTGTCATCAGTCTAGCCCCATTAAAGTAAATATGAGCAATTAGGCTTCGGCCCAGGTAATTTGGCTTAACTGGCTCACATATGAATTGGGCTGTAAAACGCCTAATTTAGCACAGCCCATTTTTGTATTTCTTTTTTTACCAGGTTTTTCCCAAGTACTGTTGTAGGACATGACTTCTTGTTATTGTTTTCATTTCCACCACCAGATTATTCAAACAAGCGACATTAGCCAAGATGCACAGAGTGACTTGGATGAACATGCCGGGCTTATTAATTTTCCACACCCATTTTGATGAGCAGATGCCCCCAGACCATATCGCAAACTGTTTAGGAAGTTCCACTCTGTTTCAAAAGAGGTTTGCCGTCTGGAATGGGACCACAATTCCAGACTTCCATCAGGCGTGTAGAGAGGGAGCGACACACTGTTCTTCATATGTCTCTACCTGCTCCATCCTTTTCTTTCTAGCCACCAAACAACTGGAGAATGTTTCATTTGGCTGAACCTTTTGGTGTAAAGGTGCTGTAAGAGAATGAAATGATCGAAGCTGAATCTCTCAACCTGTTATGGACCTATTTCCATCCATTTTTAACCTTATCATGAGGAATTGCTGGTGAGGTCTTATAAATAAGCTGATTTCACAGTGTTTAAATTAAACTAGTCTTTGCTTGCTTTGATTTCCCTCCTCTTATATGCTTGTAGATTGTCACTGCTTAACTTTTAATTTTAGTTACTGTATTTGTATGAAACAAAATAAAAAAATTCCTTCCAGCAGCACCTTAAAGACCAACTAAGTTTTTATTTTGGTATGAGCTTTTGTGTGCATGCACACTTCTTCAGATACACTGAAGTAGAAGTCCCCAGGCGCTTATGTAGGGAGAGGGTGGGGAGGGGGTATCACTCAGAATGGTGGTGGAAATGGGTGGGTGAAGAAGTGTGCATGCACACGAAAGCTCATACCAAAATAAAAACTTACCGTAGTTGGTCTTTAAGGTGCTGCTGGAAGGAATTTTTTTATTTTGTTTCGACTACGTCAGACCAACACGGCTACCTACCTGTATTTGTATGAGCTGACTTTTTATTTTGCAGTTCCCTACTTTGAGAACTCAAGTATTTTTAAAGCCATATGTTTTAAAAAAATAAATAGAAGTACAATCCTATGAATGTTTACCCAGAGCTTACTGAAAGCCACTTACTCCCAAGATGTGTGCATTGGACTGCAGCCTAAATATTTTTTAAATGGTAATCACCACATCTCCATAATCTGCTTCATGGACGTAGCCAAGGAGGAGCAGGGGGGGAGCTGCCCCCCCAATAAATAAAAATAAATAAAATACATAGCAAACAGAGGTTCTGCACACACACACACTAACAAAAATCCCGGCTATGCCCATGATCTGATTGCTACATATCATGCAAATGCCTACCGTATGCATATTGTTATTTTTTAAAAAATGGTGGTGGTGGGGAACTCCCCCAAACTCTCTGGATTCAGTAAAGTGATTAGGATTTGAACAAAGCTCATAATTCCCAGCTTTAGTAAATCAATGGATTTAGCAGCACAAAAATAAAGGCTGGACTTGTTTTTCCTGACCAGGGAATCGCAAAGGATGGATCATTGTGACACAAAGGCAGTCATTAACCCATCAAGAAAACAACTTACGGTAGGTAGAAGTCTCTCAGCTGGGACCGTCATGGGGATTCGAACCGCTGATCTTCTGATTGGCAAGTCAGGCTCTGTGGTTTAACCCACAGCGCCACCTGCATCCCTAGTACTACTAGTAGTATGGATATTCTCAATTTTGCACCCCTTTGGCTTGGTGCCCTGTGTGGGGTGACTCTAAATCTGGTGCTGGTTGTACATATGTGCAGATAAACCATATATCATAAAGACATCACAGACTCCACTGTGCCTCATTGTCCCCAAAGGAAACACAAACCCTGGTAAATGCACTTGCAACCCCTGGAATCTCACTTGTGGAGATGGGGGTTGCATATAACAAGATCCTTGCTCTGTGTTCCTTGATCTTCCCCTTGAACAGATCTCTTTCAGCCTTACTTTCTCCCTCCCCAACATTATGTGCCCCCAGTTTTCTTCCTGTTTTCTTTGGGATCAATATACTAAAATGTGCAGAAGGATGCAATTCAATTGCTGCATCGATGGGCAATATACATCAAATTGCTTTGGTGATGTCTAGAAGGTCTATAATCAATAACATTTCTCTACACAGCACTAAAACATATTGCAAAACAATAAACCGTGTTTGAAAAAAAGTACCAAGAGTATATGGCATTCAGTTACTGTTTGCTTTTACTTCCACCTATTCCTCTCAGAGCAAAAGACAATAACCTTGTGCGGAAGGTTACAGGGCGTGGCATGAATTGGTGTGTGAAAATTATGCCTTCTGGGGCCACAACCTCAAGATCTCAGATCTGCACACATTCAAGGTTCTATCTGCTTGGAGTCTATACATAGTCTTATAGGACCATGGGAAACTGCCGTATCAATGACCTGTCAGATTCTTGGTCCTTCTCGCTCAGTCCTGCCTGCACCCACTGGGAGTGGCTCTTCAGGGTTTACCAGCAGAGTATCTCCCAGCCCTTGTGGGAGATGCCATTGGGGATACAACCCAGGCCCGTCCTAGCCATAGAGGCTAGTGGTGCGGAGAACCACGGTGCCGGGCACTGGAGGGCGCTGGAAGGGCGCCAAGTGAGCACAGGGTTCCAGTGATGTGGCCAGGACTGCGCTCCTTCTCTGAGGACTCCACGCTGCGCCTCCTTCTCATTTCCCCAGAGCTGGGTTCCGCTCAGTCGAGCTTCGCCACCAGCACGCGCACAGCGCCCAAGCAGCTCTTGCTGGTCCCGCGGTGCGCGCGCTGGTGGCGAAGCTTGACTGAGCGGAACCCAGCGCTGGGGAAACGAGAAGGAGGTGCAGCGCGGAGTCCTCAGAGGTGGCCTCCCGCTGCTGCCGCGGTCCGCTTGGCACTCCCGGGCCCTTGGAGAGGCGCTGGAGGGACCTAGCGCCAGGGCGCTGGATGGGCTTAAGATGGCCCTGATACAACTGGACCTTCTGTATGCAAGGCAGATGTTCTACAACTGAACAACAGCCCTTCCCTAATCCGAACTCCATGCTCTAGAAAAACGGGAGCTACAGATCATGTTTGCAGGGCCTACACACACGAGGATGTTATATGCATAGGCTCAGGTGCAACCTCGAATATCTAGAGATCAGTCATTGTGAGCTGCTAGAGTCAGTGAGTCCAACCCATATCACTGCCATGCATTCAGGGTATCCGGAGCTTTCCAAACTGTGTGTCGTGACACGTTAAGTGTGTTGGCTGCAGTGAGTCACGCGAATGCTCCCCATTCTCCTTCCAGGGCTAGAAAGGGGTTAGTTTAACCTCTGGTTTGCTAGTAAAACTGAATTACTGTGTTGCGAAATTATGTAAAACTGAATAGCCGAGTCGCGAAATGATGCATGTCTAAAAAGTATGTCACCAACATGAAAAGTTTGGAAAACTCTGGGCTTGGACGATTAAGCCACATTGCATTAAACCACATTGATTTCAGTGGAAATAACTACCAGTAACCTCCTTGATTCTGCTCCATAAATTGCTCTATGCTACAGAATCATTCACAATATTTTATATATATATGATCAATACAATGACAATTTATACAGGGGAAAATGGAAGCTAAGATTGTTACCTAAAATTTGCCAGTGCTGAAAACATCTATTGCAAATACCGGTATGACTTGTGGAGGCTATCCATGTAAGGAAATTTGTCCACACTGTGAAAAAGGTTACGTATGAATTAGGCCCAGCTACCTTTTTCCAGGTATGGATGGAGAATTTTCAGCAACAGGCAGGAAGGGGAACGTAGGCACAGCAAAAGCTAGGCTACATTGCACACACTACTGGCAGGAATAGACTTTCCTGGATAGTATCCTAGGCAGCCTGACTTTGTTGGATCAACATTAGGTATTTTTTGGACTTAAAGAGCAGTTGTAGGAAGAAAGTCAGGGTAAAACGAGGGAAGTAATTGTGGCCAAATAACAGGCTAAGAAATGGGGTGCACAAAAAGTGAAAATGAAAGCTCTGGAATGAGGCGCATCCGCTTGCTTTTATCAGAGCAGCCATATTTCACTGACAACCAACCTCTTGCAAAGTTTTACGGCAGGACCCTGGAAAGCAACAAAGCTAAAGAAGAGAGGCACTAAACCTGGTAGAGACACACTTGGCTGTCAGGAGGATGCAGCTGGAATGAAAAGGAAGGAAGCTAAACCATTCCTTTAGCAAACAGGATTTTCATTCGGGATCTAATCTCATGTTTAACACGTTCAGCATTTTGTAGGAGGGATTCAAGTGCAGACTGGGGACTTTATGACTACCAATTAAAGTGGATTAAACGCATTCTGCACTGAAAAGTGTGGGATGAATGAATGGTTAATGGAAATAAATGTAAACACCCTGCAAGCGAAGCAGGATGAATGCAGAACAAATGCTCATTGTCATATAGCCTCCCCACATCAAAACAAATGTTCAGTAAAAACGGGATATAATCTAACTTTCATGTAAGCTTTGTACAGTATGAGCAAATCAGGATGAATGCTAGTCAGTAAACAGGTCATCTAGAGGAACCCACTGGGCTGATGCAAAATGCATGATTATGTGTCAGTTTCCAAAAAAGCACAAAAATAGACCGTAATAAAGGTTTATGGAGCAGCTTTTTCAGAAAGAAAGCCATCTGCCGGAAAACAACTGGTGACGCTTTCCCCTGTCAGTATGCACATCGATATTAAATTTTATTTGCATTTGTTACATATTTCATTTCTTATTTAAAGCTGGAAATTAATTTAAAGGTGTCAGAGACAAACTTAGAGTGTCCGTTTCCATACACATCATTGTAATGCATCCAGTGTTAACCTGTAATTTCCATTCTGCAGTCAGAAGCTTTAAGCAGTCTGTCCTATACCATCGCTCAGAGGGCCCACTCTGAACAGGCTCCTCTCTATAAGATGACATCCGTTTTGTACACATCTTTACCAAGTAGTTCAGAGCTGTGATTGCAGATAAAGGTAAAGGTAAAGGTACCCCTGACTGTTAGGTCCAGTTGCGGAGGACTCTGGGGTTGCGTGCTCATCTCGCTTTACTGGTCGAGGGAGCCGGCGTTTGTCCGCAGACAATTTTTCCGGGTCATGACTGCTTCTGGCGAACCAGAGCAGCGCACGGAAATGCTGTTTACCTTCGCACCGGAGCTGTACCTATTTATCTACTTGCACTTGACGTGCTTTTGAACTGCTACCGTAGGTGGGCAGGAGCTGGGACCGAGCAACGGGAGCTCACCCCGTTGTGGGGATTCAAACCGCCGACCTTCTGATCGGCAAGATAAGAGGATACAAATTCCTCCTCAGGCAAAATCTTACACTGAATCACCACTTTCATTTTATTTGCGCATGTTTTTAGCCCTCATGTATATGTGTCTATAGGGGGGAGGTGTGTGTGTGGGTGTTTGTGTGTGTGCGTGTGTGTGCGCGCAGCACACATGTGTTTGAAAACAAGCAAGTTTAGGAACAGGAACATTCTGCATTCAAATAAGTGTCCACTGCCCCCCATTTATCCCGAGTCTCCTTATTTCACATTTCCCCATACCATCCCCCCCCCCCCTCCATGGCACAAAATGGCAAATTCTGCAAGATTTCAAATATCTATTTTCATATAATGCATGCAAAATTACAGAAATTTTGAGCACTTTTTTCCTAGAAGAGAATGTGCATTTAAAAATAAAATAAAAACAGAAAGACGAGTTACCAGCTTGTTTTGTATATGCACCTAGCACAACTTCTGGATGTAACATTAAGTGTCCAATTCTCACGGAAGAAAAGTGATTCATCCTTTTTCACTGACTGTGAGTCATCTCTGGTTTCTTTGATTCACATTTAATTACAGAAATGGAGCTCTGCCTTCCCGAGGTCTGTCTTCAAGGGAGGTGCAGTTCCCAGCCTTGATTCCTCTGCGGGGTTTTTTTTTTTAATCTTTCAGGTAGGATGCATAATATTTGACTTGCTGCTTTGTGATGAGCCCTTAAAAAAATATTTTTTAAGGAGTCAATAATTGTCAAAGGCACCCGTGCATAAATACATGGGGACGAGGGGACAAACAGTGCATTATTCTGATGGCCAGTTACTCCTTTGGGCTGGCAAAAGTGTCCAGGACAGCTGAACAACTGGTCTGGTGTCATCACATTAGTCAGCATGTGCAGGGGAGGCCATAAAAGTTGATGGAATGAATAGGGCTCCCTGCCATGCACAGACCGTGGAGTCAGAAAATAACAACGGTAATTGCAAAAGGAGTTGGTGAGCCTTCTGCTGTCAGCCGTTGTCCTGTGGCGATGTGACATGGTTTCCAATGATTGCAGGAGTGAAAGATGGGAAAGACCTACTTTGTGGAGCCTTAATTGTGAGATGAACGTTCCGACTCCCTCTTTCCTTTTAGATCTGCTGTTTTGTCTCTAATTTACACAAGCAAGCCTCCTGACATCGGGTGCAATCAAATAGTTTGAAAGGGGACCAGCCTGTTTCCCAAAGAGTTGGGGGAAAGGGAAAGCCGTTCCTTTAAGAAAGATGCTTCTTAGCACTAGGTAGCGAGAGTTACCTTGTTCTCGTAATAAATCCAGTTTAATGGGAAGGCTGCCTCTAATTTAATCAATCAGAGTTAAGCAGAACATAAAATAGATAATGCATACTTCGCAGAATAATGACATCTGATTTTACTCCCCTGTTAACTGCTTCTGTTTTGCCCATGCATTTTTGTTATTCCTGTGACAAATAGGATTTTCTGAACTTCATATTTGGTTTGTAACTAGGGCCTTCGCATTAAAGGTTTTGACAAAATAGTAAGCACTACAAGGCTAAATCATTCATTTGTTTTACACCTGCAGTTCTGAGGCTGGGACTTTGCTCATTTCTCTTCTATAAATCCTATTTTAAAACCCAGCCATCCTAATCAGCGAAAAAGAAAAGAAAGAAATCCAGGCCTGTCTTTCTGTGCACAGGTCTGGGTTCTCCCACGTTTAATCATCTGCCATCTCCAGGAAATGGCTCCAGGAACAAGTAATTGCACCTGTTTCTCCTACCTTACAGTTAATGCTAGAAATGGCAAGTCTGCATTCTCCTGCCGAAACGATAAAGGTAAAGGGGCCCCTGACCATCAGGTCCAGTCGTGTCCGACTCTGTGGTTGTGGCGCTCATCTCGCTCTATAGGCCGAGGGAGCCGGCGTTTGTCCGCAGACAGCTTCCGTGTCATGTGGCCAGCATGACAAAGCTGCTTCTGGCGAACCAGAGCAGCGCACGGAAACACCGTTTACCTTCCCGCCGGAGCGGTCTCCCTATTTATCTACTTGCACTTTGATGTGCTTTTGAACTGCTAGGTGGGCAGGAGCTGGGACCGAGCAACGGGAGCTCACCCCGTTGCAGGGATTCGAACCGCCGACCTTCTGATCAGCAAGCCCTAGGCTCAGTGGTTTAACCCACAGCGCCACCTGTTTCTCCTACCTTACAGTTAATGCTAGAAAGTCTGCATTCTCCTGCCAAAACAATACAGGGAGCAGATACTACAGCAGAATACAGGTCCATCTAGCTCAGCGTTGTCTATAATGCACTGACTGGAAGCAGCTCCACAGAGTTTCAGCTGCAGGTTATTCTCAGCCCTTGCTTTGAAACAAATTTCTGTGTGTGTGTGTGTATAGTAAGTGACAAATAAATAAAATAAACAGCAGGGACAGCATGAGACTTCTGGGGGGCTCTTGGCGTGGTGCTGGTTCTGGGCCCCCGGTGCTTCCCAACCAGGACGGGGCTCTGCCCTGCTCGTGGCAGCCATGGCCAACACTCGCTGTTGGGGTGACCTCCCCTGCTTTTGCCACAGTCGGGTCACTCACCACCCTCCAGCAGCCCCCAAACGTGCTTCAACAGGGGCACTTGGGATGGGAGCTAGGCTTGGCTCCCATCTGTGGTTGGCTGCCTGCCATCTTAGGTCTCATGGAAACCTACCCTTAAGTTACATCGGTCAGGGCATTGCATTAACGGCAACTTAAGATGGCAGGTGACTCGGCCCTCCAGATGTTTTGGGACTACAACTCCCATCGTCCCTGACCACTGGTTCTGTTAGCTAGGGATGATGGGAGTTGTAGTCCCAAAACCTCTGGAGGGCAGAGTTTGCCTATGCCTGATCTAGGATCTGGTGGATTGGGCTGGTGAGGAGGTCCTCAGCCAGTGTCTGACCCGGCTGACTGATGGGGTCATGCTTGCTACCTGAAGATGCTCAGGACTCAATCGAGGTCAGGATGTTTCAAACTTGTGTCTCCAGCTGTCTAGGGACTAAAGTTCCCATTATCCCTGACCACTGGTCCCGCTAGCTAGGGATGATGGGAGTTGTAATCCAACAACAGCTGGAAGCCCACGTTTGGGAAACATTGACCTTTTGTATGCAAAACACGGCTTGTACCACTCAGATAAAACCTTGAATTGAACATGAAAAGTCTGGGAGAACACAGAAGCCGTCTTTTCTGAATCACAGAACTGATCACACAATCCTTTTCATGCTAACTCTTCATTCTGAAGTGTTTGTTCCTGAGTGGCTCTCCTATAGAAGGTTTCCAATCCTAGTTTCAACATCTAGCGTTTGGGAGACATGTGGAGGAAAGCCCCCGGGCTTTTGTGCATTTGGTAGAAATGTGTTGGTTTGATTTTTTTTTAAGGCAGCTACAAGAGCTAAACATTTATTCTAAAGCATTTATCTTTCAGCTGTCTCTCTGTGTGTTTGTATCATTTCTGTGGAGAGGAGCCGAAGACAAACTGCACAGTGGATGAGTGTAGCATAAATAACGCCAGACCTACATCATTTCACTGCCTGTTCTTCCCCTCGTCCCTGCTGAGAACGACAGAGCCTCTTGGCTGAAGACTGTGTGAACTCTGCCTATAAACCACCATGTGCTCCGGCTGTGTGTCTGATGTACCTTCATGGCCCATAAACCTTGCCTCATAATCCCCTCAAGTCTCCGGATTTTCTCTGCCGCTCTCCAATTTCTCGGAGCTGCTGATGCAAGGAGCTGCCTTGGCTGGAACTCACCCTGCGCGTTCTGGCGCTGGAGATTGATCACATACCGATGGTACAACATTTCCCTCGGCGCTTCGCTGTCATATATTCTCATAATGCTGTAAAAGTAGCGCTGCTGTCCTCTTTTCAAATCCTGTCGGAACAAGGCCTAGACTAGTTACAGATGGCAAACAGCACCCCAACCCCACCACCACCACCCAAACAATGCAAAATGAGAATGTATAAGGACCCTTGACTTCCTCCGCTCCTTCTTTTATCATGGAAAAAGCAAAGCAACGAAGGCAGAAACATGCTGAGGTAGAAAATAGCCAGGGCTGCAAAGCAAGATTCCTATCATGTATTCTACATTGGGCTGCCTTTGACAATAGTCCAGAGATTGCAGCTGGTGTAGAATGATGACTGAATGGCGCTTTGGCATGTGGTCATATAACCACCAATATTGTGGGATTTGAGCTGGCTGCCTGACTGCTACGGGGTCCAATTCATACCTGCCAAGTTGCTGTCAGAGAAATAAGGGACCGGGCCGGAAATAGCAGACCGAAAGTAGCACTGCCACCATTTTGGAACTGGGCAGAGCATGCTCAGAAGTGACTTTTGATGCTGTTTTGCCCAGTTCCAAAATGGCTGCCACGCCAGAAGTTGCACTGCCGCCATTTTGGAACTGGGCAGAGCAGCATCAAAAGTCACTTCTGAGCATGCTCCGCCCAGTTCCAAAATGGCCACCGCGCCAGAATAAACCGGGGGGAAACAAAAAAATCCGTTTTTTCAGCTAGGAACAGCTGGAAAAACGGGGATTTCCCAGGGAAAACGGGAGACTTGGCAGCTATGGTCCAATTCAAGGTTTTAGTAGTGGTTTATAAAGTCCTTCATGGCTTGGAACCTGGCTGTATTCTTCTCCCAGGTCTTACAATTGGTGGTGAGAGTGGCTCTTTGTCACCCTGAGCGGTGAGAAAAGCGTGGGTTTCTGTCATCAAGTAGGTAAAGGTAAAGGGACCCCTGACCGTTAGGTTCAGTCACGGACAACTCTGGGGTTTCGGCGCTCATCTCGCTTTACTGGCCGAGGGAACAGCTGTACAGCTTCCGGGTCAAGTGGCCAGCATGACTAAGCTGCTTCTGGTGCACCAGAGCAGTGCACGGAAATGGCGTTTACCTTCCTGCCTATTTATCTACTTGCACTTTGACGTGCTTTCAAACTGCTAGGTGGGCAGGAGCTGGGACCGAGCAATGGGAGCTCACCCCATCGCAGGGATTCAAACCGCCGACCTTCCGATCGGCAAGCCCTAGGCTCAGTGGTTTAGACCACAGTACCACCCACGTTATCAAGTAAAAACACCCTAATTCCCCCAGGCATTTGGGGCAAACCATTTGAGATAAACCAGAGAGGCCTAGGGATGCCAGACCTTCGGGGTGGACTAGAATACTCCTGGTCTGGCCCCTGCCTTCCCCTAGATGGCAAGGAGGGCTTCAATCCTCTTGCCACGAAGACTGTGCGTGCAGCCTGCAAGCTTCACTTCTCATTTAAAGACAAATCTATCAAATCCACACGTCCTGAAACAGTACATGAACTAAAACACAGCTGTCCATCGAGATTTTCACTTACTCTTATTATGTGGTGCAGTTCTCCAAACAGTGTTTACAAAATGCACATACCGGTATCCGAGGAAATTGTGCACTAATAGGAATGGATATTAATGAAGGTAACATACAAAAATGCATAACATTTGGGATCGTTGCTTGCAAAGAAAGTGTACATTAGTCAAAACTGCATAAAAATGTGTTTGTTCACACTAAAAATGCTGGTGAATTTTCACCAGGGATTTTAAATACAGACTTGCAAATAGCTGCAGAAATGTGAGAACCGAATTCAAGATGGGAAAAACAAAAAGCTGGGAGAGCTGGAAATACAGTGGTTCCTCGGTTTAAGTACACAATTGGTTCTGGAAGTCCGTACTTAACCTGAAGCGTACTTAACCTGAAGCGAACTTTCCCATTGAAAGTAATGGAAAGTGGATTAATCCATTCCAGATGGGTACGCGGAGTACTTAAACTGAAAGTACTCGAAGCGAAGCGTACTTAAACCGAAGTATGACTGTAACAGTCTTCCATCCCTACTTCTCCAAAAAGCAGTAATTTGGGGGAGTCTTGCAAATGGCAGCGCTCCCCTGGGAAATGGGGGAGATGGACATTGGACAATGGGACACAGCACTGGTGTTCATTGGTGGGCAATTTTAGCACTCTGTTTTCTTATGGAACTCTTTAGGCCTAGGTGTGGCCCAGAAGCATTCAGGGAGATTAGAGGCATGTACACACACTCTCACATATTAAAAATAAATTAAAATGAAATGAAATAAAGGGGGTGTCAGGAGTATGGGCAGGAGTCGGGCTCTGGGGCCTGTAGTGCTTTGCAGGACTGGGGCCTGCCTCAGCTTGTGCTGGAGAGGCAAGGAGTGGCCACTCAGGTGAGGCCACTTGATACCTCACTGCACCTGGTGGCAAGAGCTGGGAGGGATAAAAGCTCAGCATTTCCCTTCAGCTCTTTGCCACAGCAACGCTACCCCTGCCTGGTTGCCTCTGGCCTCTCGCTCCTTGGACCCTTGCCTTGCTGATGCCTTGATCCTCGACACTTAGACCCTCTGCTTTGCCGACTCCTTGATCCTCGACCCTTGGACCTTTGCCTTGCTGACGCCTTGCTCATTGACTCCCAGACTTTGGCCTCTGCCTTGCTCCTTGACCCCGCAACTGCCTGCTGCTGGACCCTCAACCCTGCACCTGTTCCTGCTTCTACACCACCATCTTGCCTCTGGTCCTGACGTCCTCAGTCAGGGCTTCAATCGCCCGCCAACCAGACCGTGACGGGGAGGCATGGCCCCCCCCTGCAGGTGCTAAGGGAGGCGTCAGGGTGCAGCCCATTGAGGATGGCACCGTGAAAGAAGACAGGTGACCCACTCTGCACTGAGAACGGGAGACCCTTCTAAGCACTAAGAACTGTTTTATTTAATAAAATCGCAGAAGGGGTTAGGTCGTGAGATTGGCACAGCTCTAACGTCAGCAGTCCTCCTCAGATACCTTCATTAAGGAGGTGTCCTGAGCAGATGAAGGGATCTGTATTCGTGGAAGTATAGGACCATGGCAGACGCTGGGCTTTCTTTTCCAGTTGTCTCCCATCCTTATCCTGTTTCCATGCAACGGAAGGTAAATCAACCTGCGGTGAGAGAGAAAAGTGAGTCAATTGTGCTCTCATTGAGAGGCATGCCTTTGTTTCCTAAAAAGAACCATGTAGCCAAGGTGAAACTGAACAATTATTTTTTAGGTTGCACCTCAAATTCCATTAAGGAAGGTTGTAAGGGGCTCCCATATTTCAGGCCCCATGTGCTTATTTTATTCAGGAAGACCTGTGGGTCTTGGCAGATCCTTGGGCCTCTCTGCACAGGCTGATCACTAATTCTGTGGTCTTCGATGCCAAGTGTGCATGCTACGAAAGACACAGATCCCTTTCCTTAAAAAAGAGGTGACTGGTTGATCTGTGTCAGTGGTACTGTGTTTGTTTGATCCCAATTGTGACACTTTCCCCAAAGTTACTTGTTTACTTCTTCTCCGGTGACTTCAGGGCAAATTGCTCTCTTTCCTCCCATTTTTATCCTTACAGCAGGCAATTTTTCGATGTCTGAGCTTGGTTGAGAGCTCCGTTTCATTTACGAGCAAAGGCATGGAGTTCCGTTTCCCCAGTCAAGCACTCAAGGCACCACACACCTTGTCAAACGGGAGCCACCTGAGGAGGTCTGTCCTATGTAGGCCTCTCCTTGGCCAATGCAGGGAGCAAGGTGCTGCACTAGAGGAACCTTTCGTCTGAGCATTTATATTCTTGCATTGTGAACCTTCTCCTGGTCCAGACCTCTTTGCTCTGCACTTTCTAGCCACGAGACCATGCTTTCTTGATCCGTGTCCAAACACTTTTCGTTTCGCTCTGCCGCTTTCCCGCAGGAAAACCCGCTCTTTACTGCCGAATCGGAGCAAACAGCAATGCAACCTTCAATTTGCCCAAATTGGCTATTCCACAGAAAGGGATTATGAGCAACATTATTCAGTTTAAAATAGGTTCAATCTATGCACAGGGACAAAATCAAAAGCCTAAAAAACAACAACCCTGAACCATGCTGAAAATGGGGTTCAAATCATAACTCAGCCCTCTTGGGATAGTCACTCCTTCATTTTAATCTGCTTTATAAGGTACTTGTGAGAATAAAATGAGGGAGGAGCTTATAAAATACCCTTGAACATAGGATTACTCTTGAACCCTTGGCATAATTAATGAGTAATGATGTCACCTAGTTACTAAACCTTATCATATAATTACATTTTCTACACAGGTGATTGCTCAAGATTCCCTTTTAATTCTGGCCAAAGTAATGCTGGAAACTTCATGACACTTAAAAAAATGGCTTGCTGAGGACTAAAATGCCCACCAGCACCACAATTTAAATTGCTTCGAATTTTACATGTTTAAATATACATAGGCTGAAACATTCAACTAACCCAGGTATTGCTCTGCAAATCTGTAGCCTCCTCCTCCAGATTGCTGGAATTTAAAAGATTCCATATGAAGCCAGATTCATCGGTCACCCTTGGAATGCTGCAGCACTTTTTCTTCACGAGACAATTATTAAAATTAGATTTGTTATCTCCCAGGAACTTCCTGCTCTGTTGACAACTCTCCTAGCAACGGGTGGGGGTGAGGGGGGTGGGAACTGAGCGTGGCTGAATGCCCAAAGCAACCCGCCAATTGGTCCATTCATTTTGTCAACATGTTTCTCCCTAGTATACACGTCTGACCATTATGGATTTGGTTTTCTCCAAGCAACGAAACTAAACAATCGTCAGCCTTTGTGCGGTGGACATATGCTAAGTTGTAAGCAGGAAAATGACACTTGTGGGAAGAAAAATGCACACACCTCTTCCAACCGCTCAGCTGAACATGTGACCGTCCTCCAATTAAAAGTATTGTGGTTTGGAGTGAAGGTGTCAGGCGATAGCAGCACTCTGTACACAGTAGCTGATCTGAGCAGGAGTGGTGCTTGGGCTTTTTGCGCCCTAGACAAAAACACCTTCTGGCGCCCCCCGGGCGCATGCGTCATGACGCATGCACGCACGCACACCGCTGATACCCCTGCGTCCCGTCCATTGGCGGGAGGAGCGTGGGCCAAGGGGGGAGCTCGGCGCCCTCCCGCCTGTGGAGGGGACGCTGGGGGCTCCTCAGGGAGCGAGCGGGCGGGCAGTGGCGGCAGGTTTTGTGGGGCAGGCTCGGCAGCGCCCCCTCCATTTTCGCGCCCTAGGCAATGGCCTAGTCCACGTAAATGGACGCATCGGCCCTGGATCTGAGATTAGCATTTCACACAAGGAATCCATCACTTGATGCTGTAGCCTTTATGTGGTGAACATTCCTTTACCTGTTGCAGGAATTTATGTATAGGTTGAGGGGGAGTTACCCCTCCAGCAGATACCATGCACATGCAGCCCACTACCAAAAATCAGCACAATCACTGATAAATGTATCTGTGTACTGGCTCACTTCAGAAATTCATATGGACAGGTGAGCTCAGCTACTCAGCAGCCTCTCTGCCTGAGTGATAATCCCTGGCATCCTGATACCTGAGTGCCAGACAGGTAGCCATTCCAGAAATAGCAAACCCAGATGAAGACAAAAAGGTGTGATTAACTTGGCTGGGAAACAGGGAAATGTAAATATCTCTTTTGTTACACTTGATGGGTTTGTGGTGGAGGGCAAAGGGAGGAATGGGGCAGGGTCCAGGATGCTCAGATTACTGCCACCAGACCTCCCCTTTCATGATGTAACCATGATGTCTAAGTGATGTAGTTGGGAGAGTGTAACATGGGGATTAAAGGTAAAGGGTAAAGGGACCCCTGACCATTAGGTCCAGTCGTGACCGACTCTGGGGTTGCGCGCTCATCTCGCATTATTGGCCGAGGAAGCCGGCGTATAGCTTCCAGGTCATGTGGCCAGCATGACAAAGCTGCTTCTGGCAAACCAGAGCAGCACACGGAAACGCCGTTTACCTTCCCGCTGTAGCGGTTCCTATTTATCTACTTGCATTTTGACGTGCTTTCGAACTGCTAGGTTGGCAGGAGCTGGGACCAAGCAACGGGAGCTCACCCCGTCACAGGGATTCGAACCGCCAACCTTCTGATCAGCAAGCCCTAGGCTCAGTGGTTTAACCACAGCGCCACCTGGGTCCCTAACATGGGGATTAGCAGCTACCGTAATAAAAGTTTGGGTTCTCTTTTGTACCAGGCTTCCATCTTGTTTCACCTGGTGGCAGGTGGGAGTTCTGTTGCGACAGTCTTCAATGAAGACCAAGCCTACTGGCTGCTGTTTAGCTCTGGTATTCCTGGCTGGTGTCCTTGTTTTTTTGTCCAAGGGAGCCCTCAGATTTCTCCATTAACAACCGTATTTGTAAATATTGTTCTGTAACTCTCCCGTCCAAACTCTGCAGAAAACAACATTCTAAAAAGTTCCATACAAACAGATGCATTGTGAGCTCTGCTCCCAAATGCATTTATTTGTTACATTTGCATGCTGTCGCCATCCATCCAAAGATAGGCTGAGAAATGAAGCAAAGTGAGTTTCAAAGCAAAGTATGGATTTATGTTCGGATTTGCTGAAACTTCTGAAGTTCCTGCTGTGGTCAGTACAGAATGTATAGCAACCTGACTCAGGGGTGGGTTTCTCCCTGACCCCCCTCCCCTGCCCAATAGATTTTTTTTTGTTTCGTTTGTTCTTTAGATGAAAAGCCACCTTGGAAACTGCAACTGAGAGCAAAAGACTGCCCATTTCATTTCCTAAAAAAATAATAATTCAAAAAGTTCATTTCATTTGTATATATCTGAGGAATACACTTTATGCATCTGATGAAGTGGACCACAAACATTTGCTTTACTTACTGAGCTACCAAGGGGCATGCCCCATTTAAGGTGCTCACATATGCACTGCCTTTAAAAAGGGCACTCATTTGCATAAATTTGCATGTGCTGATTTATACGTATGGATACAAATTTAGAAGTGAATGCTATAGTTTAAATTAAATACAATACATCTCACCACAGTGGGGTGGACCTTGACCAGGTGGCTTGTGGGCTTGGTCTTTTTCTCCAGCTGCTAATTTGATAGGCTGCTACTCTCCTTTATTAAGAGTTTGTTTGTTTTTAAGTTTTTAAATCTTTAAATCAAACTTGACTGGACAGCCCTTCAAACAGAGGACTCCTTCAAACAGAGACTGGGGTCTCTTGGCCACCCTGTTGACGTTTTAATTGGGCCTGTGGTCCTTAAGAATCATTTCTTCAAAACGGTTCCTCTGCCCTCCGCCCTCCGAAAACTGGTGGGAAGTCCATGTGTGACTGTAAAGAAAGGTGGAGAATGAGGATTTTTCTGCAGCCCTCTTGGTAAATATTTGGCTCTCAAACAAATTCATCAGCTCAAACATATGTTCAATTGGTGCGCTTTGTTTTGTGTGATCAGTAGATGCCACTCAAGGGTGTTCAGTCACCATTAGGATTGTTAGAACAGGACTTAACAAATGGACATAAGAGCAGGAAAATGTGTGTGCTTAATGGAGCTTCAACTGGTCCTCCTCTCCATTATTTAACATCCTGAAAGGAAAGTTGTTTAAGAGGGCAAGTGTAGATGCAGATTTTATTCCCTTTTTCCTTTCGGCCTTCTTCTCACACATATGTGGCAGCTCAGGGCAAGCAAAGTAGGTCTGGATCGGTTGGTGCCACAATGGTTGACCAACTGGGACTTTTTTGTCTGTTTTTTCTCAACAACAAGGCATGCCAGACAAATCTCCCTCCTTCCTTCCTTCCTTCCTTCCTTCCTTCCTTCCTTCCTTCCTTCCTTCCTTCCTTCCTTCCTTCCTTTTGAGTTACAACTGTGGTGGCTCAAGGCATAGCTGCCAAGTCTCCCGTTTTCCCCGGGAAATCCCCATTTTTCCAGCTGTTCCTAGCTGAAAAAACGGATTTTTTTGTTTTTCCCCGGTTTATTCTGGCGCGACGGCCATTTTGGAACTGGGCGGAGCATGCGCAGAAGCGACTTTTGATGCTGCTCTGCCCAGTTCCAAAATGGCTGCATTTCGACTTCTGGCGCGGTGGCCATTTTGGAACTGGGCAAAGCAGCATCAAAAGTCACTTCTGAGCATGCTCCGCCCAGTTCCAAAATGGCGGCAGCGCTACTTCCGGTCTGCTATTTCCGGCCTGGTCCCTTATTTCTCTGACAGCAACTTGGCAAGTATGATTAATGGTTCCCCATCCTCCTAGAAAAAAGTGACAAGTGGCATGCCATTCGGGTCTGTCCTGGGCCCATTGTAGTGCAACATCTTTAGAAACAACTCGGAGGAAGGATTTGAGGGGCTGCTCATCAAATTTGCAGATGACACCAAACTTGGAGGGGTAACGAATGCCACAGAAGGCAGAATCAGGATTCAACCTAACCTTAACAGGGACGCCCATCTGTCGTGGATGCTTTAGTTGAGATTCCTGCATTGCAGGGGGATGGACTAGGTGACGGCTGGGGTCCCTTCCAACTCTACAATTCTATCATGAATCTAATTATAATTTATGGTTTGGGGGCAGATCCCCATAATCTCTACATCCAGTGAAGCGTTAGAATTTGAGCAAACTCATAAATTCATTGCAGTGATTTGGATTAGATTGCCCCTGGCAGACCTTCCAACTCTGCCATTCTAGGATTCTAGTGCTCTACATTGGTTGGTAGGTCTGTTCTCTGTGTTCATACTCCATGGATGAATAAGATTCAAGCATGTGTTTGTGGAAGGTGTTAGGGATCATCAATTAAACCAACAGTGGCGTCAAAGATAAGCCCCCACCCTCCTTTGCTTAAGGAGGAGAGAATGTATAAAAATAAAGACATGCACTATTAGCCTTCTTGTGCAAAGGATAAAGCGCCAGTCATCTGAAAGTTGGATAAATACTACTTAAAGAGGCTGCTGCCCATTACTAGTGTTAAAAGAAGGGAAGAAAAAAGAACAATCTACAAAACAGGTATTTCTCTAAATAGACATTTCGTTAAAATACATATATTTATTTCAAACATGTGAAATAACTTCCAATGTGGCATACAAATATTCCTCTTTATGGAGTCACCCCCCATATCAAGGAATGAAGGAGAGATTTGATTCAGGTCTCCTTTTAATTCAAATCTATTAAATCTGAACTTTCCAAAACAATATGAAAAGTGAAACACAGCTGAAATTTTGCTGTGCAATTGACAACCAGTGTTTACATACTTAAGTGCAAATGTTAAGGGAGAGAGCATTTAAACATGCATTTACTGGTGAAAACAACATAACAACTAACATTAAATAATATGTTAGGATAAATTGCTCGCAAAAATTTGTACATTAGTCGAAACGGTGTTGATTAGAATAAATTTGTAATAAAAGGCTGGTGAAGTTCTGCAAAGGTTGTTGTTTTCTAAATCGTGAATTGCTGCAAAATCTGGAGAACTGCATTTAAGATTTGCAAAATGAGAGAGGACAAAAACTTTATAAAAGAATGGGGAAAATATGTAAGCAGATGGAAACAAAAGCAGGATTTTGATTTCACTTGTAGTGTAAAAATTACCATGTATAATATGGTTTGATATAAAAATTGGAGTATGGATGAATATGCAGTAGTAGATCTTTAAAACGAGACACGATGGAGGAGATGGGGGGGGAAGTCCCGAGATTCAGATAATCTCTTTATTTAGATAGATTATTTTATTTTTTATTGTTTATTTGTACTTTGTATTTGTAGAACCTATAAAATGATTTTAAAAAAAAGATTTGCAAAATGAAAAACTGAGATAACCAAAATTGACAGATCCTTCTATCCCTATTCACATCCCACAGATCTCCTACATAACAGAAGTTCCGACATGGCATATTTAGTGCTCCAATAACTGAACATGTTCTGCACCTTTATGCATTCCCTCTCCCTCTCCCTCTGTCTCTCTCTTACACAGTGATGGATCAGTAATCCATTTTTATCTGCTTTATCATCAGACTTTAGGGGAGACTGGCACTTTACTGAAAATTTAGCTCACAATCTGCAGTTTGGGAAATTCATGTCATGTCTGAGTTGCACGTGCCTTCTCGATTAATAAACTAATTAAATCGAGAGCTTCAAATGGTCTGAGTTCAATTTCAGGTACCTGTTAAAGTGAAAGAAGATTGGAATTTTGATCTTCATACATAAAGACAGGTGTTCATGCAAACAGTCTTTCCTTCACTGTAGGTGAAAGTGTTCTGCTCCCACCTGGCAATGAAGCCACATTCAGTTTTGATGCTCTACCTAGGAGTGCTGCTTCTCCTTGTATCTGAAGGTGAGATTAAAGTGCCTCGTGATCTTGAAGTGAACTTCTTCTTCCGACACATCACCTTGACTTTTTGCTATATTCCCACACTGGCAGTGGTACAACTAGATACTTTTAGAACTTGGACTAAGTGGTTTGATTTGCACACCCCTTTCAGACAAAATCTTTGCCGGGACATGCTCCTGTGTTAACTGAAGGAGGTTTTTGGCTGATAACCTGGGGTAAAGGCAGGAAGGGGATTCATCCTTTCATCTTCCATGGAGCCCAGCACACAGGGGGGAGCTAAGTCTGCAGTTGAGACAAAGGCCAGAGCTGTAGGATTCCCGGGGAACGAAGAAGGAACCATGTTTCTCCCTAATGGAGGAAGCAGGGTCTACTGGGGTAGACTGAACCGTGAAACTATGCTTACGGCCAACTTCTGCATGTGTAAATAAATGTGAGTACTACAAAATGCCAGTGAACTTCCCATTGCCTCAAAGGAAACAGAACCTTAGTATGTTGCGCCCAGAAATGCCTCACTGCTTTGGCAGTGGAGAGTATCTGGGAGTGAGGTTTGGGGTTATGCCTCGGTAAGTGGCTGTAATGATGAAGTACTGGGATTGACTGGAGGCAAGCAGCCTCTAAGGAAATTTTTGCATTCTCCTCAATATTGTTCCAGGCCACCCAAATCTCTGCCAAGCATTAGCAGGATTCCGGGTGTCTTGGCACTTAACTTCATGTTTCCTTGGGAGGAAATGAGGCACAGCAGAGACTAGTACCTTTAAGAATTAAGGTTTACTCACACACCTCGGCTTATAGTTACAGGTAGGTAGCCGTGTTGGTCTGAGTCGAAGCAAAATTAAAAAATTCTTTCAGTAGCACCTTAAAGACCAACTAAGTTTTTATTTTGGTATGAGCTTTCGTGTGCATGCACACTTCTTCAGATACACTGAAGAAGTGTGCATGCACATGTATCTGAAGAAGTGTGCATGCACACAAAAGCTCATACCAAAATAAAAACTTAGTTGGTCTTTAAGGTGCTACTGAAAGAATTTTTTTATTTTACCTTGGTTTATAGAGAGAGCTCAAAGCATTTACATCTCCAGAACAGCTTGTCTTTTCCAACAGCAAAGCATTGGTTCAGAGGCATCTTAAGCACCATGCCCCTGTCTCTGTCACAGCCTGCTCCAGCCAACCACATGAAGATAATAATAATAATAATAATAATAATAATAATAATAATAATAATAATAATAATATATTATTTATACCGCACCCATCTGGCTGAGTTTCCCCAGCCGCTCTGGGCGGCTTCCAGCAAAATATTAAAACACAATAGTCCTTCAGATATTAAAAGCATCCCTGAACAGGGCTGCCTTCAGATGTCTCCTAAAAGTCTGGTAGTTGTTTTTTCCTTTGACCTCTAATGGGAAGGCATTCCACAGGGCGGGTGCCACTACCGAGAAGGCCCTCTGCCTGGTTCCCTGTAACTTCGCTTCTCGCAGTGAAGGAACAGCCAGAAGGCCCTCGGAGCTGGACCTCAGTGTCCGGGTTGAACGATGGGGGTGGATACTCCTTCAGGTATACTGGGCCGAGGCTGTTTAGGGCTTCAAAGGTCAGCACCAACACTTTGAATTGTGCTTGGAAACGTACTGGGAGCCAATGTAGGTTTTTTTGGACCGGTGCTATATGGTCTCAGCAGTCACTCCCAGTCACCAGTCTAGCTGCCGCATTCTGGATTAGTTGTAGGTTCTGGGTCACTTTCAAAGGTAGCCCCATGTAGAGCACATTGCAGTAGTCCAAGCAGGAGATAACCAGAACATGCACCACTCTGACAAGACAGTGTACATGCAGGTAGGGTCTCAGCCTGCATACCAGATGGAGTTGATAAACAGCTGCCCTGGACACAGAATTGACCTGCACCTCCATGGACAGTTGTGAGTCCAAAATGACTCCCAGGCTGCACACCTGGTCCTTCAGGGGCACAGTTACCCCATTCAGGAACAGGGAGTCCTCCACACACACCCGCCCCCTGTCCCCCCAAAACAGTACTACTGTCTTGTCAGGATTCAACCTCAATCTGTTAGCCGCCATCCATCCTCCAACCGCCTCCAGGCACTCACACAGGACCTTCACCGCCTTCACTGGTTCCGATTTGAAAGAGAGGTAGAGATGGGTATCATCCGCATACTTGGTTCTACGCAATTTCTCCTTCTCCTTCTCAGCAGCACTTGCACAAAACAGCACTTTCCCTTCCACTTCCAGCATCCCCCAGCCCCAGTCGCCCTGGCAACACCTGTTTCTCAGGCCCATTGCAAGACATTTTTTCTTCCTGTTGTTTACATCCAAACAAGGACAATCCTACCCCAAAAGCTATAATCAGCCTTTTGCTTCTTCAGTGACCAGGCTGGCCCTTGCTAAATTCATGAGTTTGAGTTAGCTCAAATTCTAACACTTCACTGAATGTAGAGATTATGGGGGATCTACCACCACCCCCCAAAAAAAATATCATAACAATATATTTAGGAAGACAATATATAGGAATACTATATGGGAAGACCATAAAACCTGTTGTTAATGTGTCAGCTTTGCAAGGAATAAAACCTGATTGAGCCATTTTGAAAGTGCTTCAGAGGAATACCCTGCCAACTCTTCGATTTCCACCCTATTTAGGGTCTTCATGTTTTATTTAAAAATGATAGGTGGTGTTTATCATGGGGTGTCTGATTTCATACTTTTTTTTCCAGGCAACGGGCTTCCGGAGGTCAAGTCCCGCGACCGCCGGTTCTTGCTGGGAAAAGTTTTTGATTGGAACAACCCTCCTTCCAGGGACAATGAAGTCCCAGCAGCCCGTGACTCGTCTGTGGTCGAGCCAGAATTGTTTTGCCAAGGCGGCTGCCTTGATGGCTGGATGAGTTACCTGGACCAGTGCTACACGTTTGTTCAGAAACGAGAGACGTGGGAAGAAGCTGAGGTAGTGGCATCTTCAAAATGAAGATTTTCTTGGGTGCTCACCTTTCTCGTTTCCTTCCTTGCTTAGACTTGGTGCTGCACTAAACTCCTGCTGCCCGGCAAGTCCCTTCCTGGGTTGCAGAGAAGAAGCAAGTCTCCACTTTGTTTTGTTCTTCAAGCATTTTTACAAAAAAGAAACACGAAAAAGGGAAAGGGGGGGCAGTCCTTCCCACCTACCAAAGCATCTTTCTTTCCCAGAGTCCAGAGCAGGCATCCCCAAACTTCGGCCCTCCAGATGTTTTGGACTACAATTCCCATCTTCCCCGACCACTGGTCCTGTTAGCTAGGGATCATGGGAGTTGTAGGCCAAAACATCTGGAGGGCTGCAGTTTGGGGGTGCCTGGTCCAGAGGCAAAACACTCTGAGGAAAGGAAGATGGTGGCCGTGACTGTCGGGAGCTTCAGTCTGCAGCAGTGTATCAGCTTAGTAAAAAGGAAAGGAGAGACAAAGGAAAGATTTTGCAGTGACTGCTGCTGATGGGGTGCTGTCATCCACCCCACCCTCTGGACCTGTGCCCCCTAATGGTACCATTGGGTGGCATAAAAGTGGCCCATTCATTCAGTCTCCTGTAAGGGGTCGTTTGTGACTCACTGCTTCCATATTATTTCGCCCCTGTTGAATAAAATGGTGGTCATTCACACGGAGATACTCATGCTGGTTCTGTGATACAAAATACCATGGTAGCATTTCCCTGAGGCATTTTCTCACCTTCTTCGGTTGCCTTCTCATTTCCCATTTACTTTCCAGAGAACTTGCCAACGCAAAGTCGCAGGTGGACACCTGACTAGCGTCTCAAGTGCAGAACACAACGACTTCCTTGTGAGTCTGGCGACTTACCACGGACAACAGACGGCCCAGTTCTGGACAGGGGGAAGCCACCAAAAGGCAAGTCCAACTAGCACAACACTAAAAATGGTAACTCCACACCACTCTGAAGAGAAGAAAAAATAGACTGCACAGTTGCATCACCAAAGCAAAACATGGCACTTAAATGTTTTGCAGATACAATTTTTACAATTCTAACTCCTCTACCCAGAACTCTCCCCAGTGCTATAAGTCTGAGGGCTCATTCACACTTCTGCTGGTCCCATGCTTTCTAAACACGGATTCAAGTGCTTTTGCCTTTGCACTCTTTGGCGATAAATTGGAACAAACAGCAATCCACAGAAAACCTAGTTGCCGTTTGCTCTGATTCAGCGCTCAGCTCAACCAGAGGTTTCCCAAGGGAAAGCAGTGGGGCAAACGAAAGTGTGGCTAATTAAGAAAGAGCTGTCCATCCTTTCTGTGTTCTGATTGATCTCTAGGTACTTCATCACCCCTTTCTATAGGTGGTTCCCCCCAAAATGAGGGGCAGGACGGTGCGATTTTGGGCACATACACAGTGTGCACACCACACATTGCCTTGCCAAGTCATTCCCCCCCTTCCCTACACCACAGGCCAGGTGTGGGGCAGGTAAAGAGCTGGCTCAGCCCAAATGGGGCAAAGTGCAACCCAAGGCTGCTGGGTCTTGTGGAGCCCTTTGCAGAGCACTCTGCAAGACACAGCAACCAACTGATCGCTGCTGCTTTGCAGGCTGTGTCTCTGCCTTTACAATCCAATTTCAAATCATGTGGACAAAAATTACCGCATGGTGTAACAGTGACCAGGAGTGAAACTGGGCTTTATTTCACCTGGGTCAAAGAGGCAGTTTGGCACATACACACACACCCACACACACATTTTCATACACATGCAAAGGGACTGGAAACCTCAAAGGCACTCTTCTGGCTAGCCACCCCCCCCCATAGCCATAGCACTGTAGTGACATCAGGTGATTGACAGGTAGGCAGCCTCACCCTCTTGTCCAGCTTGGCCTGCACTGGGTGCTGGAGCTAATGATCTGGGGTGCTGCTCAGATCAACCTTCGCAGCCCTGCAGCAAGGAAAGCGTGTGCCAACTCCTCTACGGTGCAGAATCCAGTTCTGCTTGAGTGTGTGAACCAGGCTTTGAAATATGTTCACACACTTCAGTGTTCATGTTTTCAGCTAAAGAAATAGCACATTCAGAATTAAAAGTCATAGTTCCCATTAGTATTTGAAAGAGAAGCCTGTCTAACACGGTTAATAATGGAGCAGAGCTGTTGTTGTTGTTGTTTAGTCGTGTCCGATTCTTTGTGACCCCATGGACCAGAGCACGCCAGGCACTCCTGTCTTCCACTGCCTCCCGTAGTTTGGTCAGACTCATGTTCGTAGCTTCGAGAACACTGTCCAGCCATCTCGTCCTCTGTCGTCCCCTTCTCCTTGTGCTTTCCCAACATCAGGGTCTTTTCCAGGGAGTCTTCTCTTCTCATGAGGTGGCCAAAGTATTGGGGCCTCAGCTTCAGGATCTGTCCTTCCAGTGGGCACTCAGGGCTGATTTCCTTCAGAATGGATAGGTTTGGTCTTCTCTCAGTCCATGGGACTCTCAAGAGTCTCCTCCAGCACCATAACTCAAAAGCATCAATTCTTCAGCGGTCAGCCTTCTTTATGGTCCAGCTCTCACTTTAGAGCTTTAGGTGACATCTAATTAAAATGCTTTGTTTAGATTCTTGGAATAAACTGTGCTCACCGAACAATGTTGAGTGGCAGATTCCATAAAAACTTGATCTGTTTGCAGAGAATCCATCTGATAAATTACGCACCGCACATTATTAGTGCTGTTTTAAAGTATGGAAACCCCACTTCATGCAAGAGACTTTTGTGCGCATCCCTTTGAAAACAACTCTCGACTCTCGCTCATTCCGTTTCAGTCATGCTTGAATATGGAAATTCCTAAACAGTTTACTGGGTGGTGTGATGGTCTTCATTCAATTCCTGTTTGGTTATTCTGCAGGGGTCTTCGCTAGAATGGACCGATGGCTCCGGGACAAATTTCCTTCAGCGTCCACTGAGCTCAATTCTTCATATTTTTGGCGAAGCAATTAACAGTTTTCTGCACAGTCGCATCTGCTTGAAGATTAATCTAGGAGGTACACTGTAATCCACAAATATGATATATGTATTTGTTTAGTTCATCCCAGAAAGTTATGTTTTCTCTACTTTTCAGAATTCTAAGTATTAAATACTCCTCTGGTCACTTTCCCGGCAATTGATGCTTTAAGCTAAAGTGATATTTAACAACACTTTACTTGTTTGTTGTGTTTTGTTTGCTTTGTGCCGTTGAAATGCCATTGGGTACAGCACAGGCTGATGTTAATTTTAGGACATTTGCATCTAAGTTCCACTGCAGAATAGAGTGGGCTCCCTAAAAAGGAAGTTTAGACCTGATCCACTCCCACCCTCCTCAAATTAGGCATTATTTTTTATCAAACTAGTTGAAATCAGAGTGAAATACCACTGCAGCAGCTGGTTTATCTCTTTCACGGCACCAAAAAAGACACATGTCTGTCACAGCCCAATTGCAAGATACAGATGCAGTCAAAGCTATCAGTGCAAAGGGGCGGGGAGCGCTGAGGAACCGCCTAATAAATGTTAATTTTGTCAAAAATGTTTTGGATTCCCTGGAATCCAGGGATTTCATTTTGGGATGAACATCTACATTCATCTTCAGTTTCACTGTAGAAAATTTGGTGGCTGCCATGTCTTGAGAAATTTGGCAAGCGTTAGCAAACCTGTATAAAACTCAATATTTTATTTCAGGGTGAATATCCATATTCTCCTTAGGTACAATCCACCTTAGGTGCATTTTCAGTCACAACCCTAATGCAACGTTTACATTCCAATGCAAAGTTTACATTCTCCAGGTTCCTCTGGTGCTTGGAGCTTTTAAAAGTAGTTTGGCAAACCTATCGAGGGCATAACTGGTGTTCCAGAAAGCCTTGGAGCGCACAAATTCATCAGGGAGGAATTCCAGAAGAGTGGTCATATATATTATTCTGTTCTTTATGCTGGAGCAAAAGGGCTTTTATGATGGCCATATCATTGTGTGTGTGGTGGAAGTAATTTGAACATATATTTCATGCCCTGAAAACAAATGCATTCTAGTGTGTCCAAACCACTTCTACCACACTAAAACTGTAACATCTCCTGTCCCCCTAAAATAGTAAGGGCACCAGATGCATATAAAGTGAGTAATGAGCTGCTGAAAGAAAATCACTCACCCAATTTGTGGCAGATGTACAATCTTCTCTTAAGCATAAAACTCAGGCGAAGCAATTGATTCCTGTTTGCAATATATATATATTGAATAAACTTACAAGGTGCTTGGGATTTTTGATGAAAAGATAATATTTTTCTAATGAATTCTTGGATTTTATTTTATTTTTATTCACTACTTGCTTTTCTTCCAGGGCAGGGTAACTGGGACGGCTCTGATTGCAAAAAGAAGCTACCCTTCGTCTGCAGCTACAAACCCAACCTTACACCCCCATAGTTGCAACAGAAAAATAATGCAACCTCTTCTACTGAACCTGCTTTAACAAACATGGACACGGACAAAATCAAGTTTTTTGCTTAAGTGCTGCTTGTTCAATGTGGTCCAGATATTGACACATGCCATTATTTAGAGTTCGTACTACTTAAATAAAGTCTGGCTCAATTTGAGTGCTTAACAAGATCTATGTGCTACTTAACCTCCATGGGGATTTGAGGAATATTGATGAGAAACCTTTAATTTAAAAATAATTACAAATCATTCATTAAAACATTACTTATTTCACCATTTAATGGCCCAGTCATACATTTCAAATGCTGAAAACACTCTCCTTAGGCGTGTCGGATAAATCCATGAAGAGTTAATTGAATGCTGTTATTGGGTTTAAAGAAAAAAGAAATGGTTGTAGTTTTAATCACCAGTTCAAAGAAAAGTCACACAAACATGAAAGGAAGTGCAAATCCAATGGAAAAATCATGGGTATATATCATTGTACACACAAAAGATACAGAAATTTGTCAAAAGCACTGCTGAATGCAAACTTGTTATTATGGTTATGTATGTTTAATTGCTCTGCATTATACATCAATGTGTCCTGTATAAACAGAGAGCTTCCCTTTGTTTTTTCTTAATTATAACTTGTGTATCATTTGTTAAACATAATAGATATGTCTGCCTATGTGAGGCACAATTCACCAAGATATTCTCCTGAGCAGCAGCCCATGGAAAGAAATAGGGCAAAGCAAGAACACATCTCTTTGTGCAACAATCTTGATGGATATCTGGCAGAGAAGGACATTGCAATGGATTGTGTTTATAGTCAACAAATGACAAAAGTGTTGAAGGGAATTACAAAAAAGAAAAAAGAAAAGAAAAATGCTCCGAGGTTATCAGGATTTGATGGTTGTCAATGGCAGATACTTAATGTTTAAACATGCATCCCCAAACTGCGGCCCTCCAGATGTTTTGGCCTACAACTCCCATGATCCCTAGCTAACAGGACCAGTGGTTAGGGATGATGGGAATTGTAGTCCAAAACATCTGGAGGGCCGATGTTTGGGGATGCCTGTGTTTAAAGAATAGACACCTTTACCCTTATGGGCCATATTGAAGTTAAAAAGGAACAAAACGCTGGATATGGATGGCATCCACATTGGAGTTCTTAAAGGAATCAAATCTGAAATTGCTAGCCTTTTTGCAGAAATATGTAACATGTCCCTAGAATCAGCCTCCATGTTAGAGGACTAAAAGCGGCTGTTTTAAAAAGAAGTATCCAGGAAGGATATGAGAAATTACAGGTGCATTAACTTCACATCTGCTTGAGGAAAAGTGGTAGAAAGCATCCTTATTAAAGATCAAATTACCAAGAACATACCTTGCTGAAGTAGAGTTGGCCTGGCTTCTCAAGTATAAGTTCTTTCTAGCTAACCTTTTTAGGGTTCTTTGAGAGGGCCCATAAATAGATGGATAACGATGACCTAGAACACATCACAGCATTACCAACATGCAACCCTTTCCCCTCTCAGTCACATCACAGCCGACTCTTACAGTGTACTTCAAATGGTGGCTTTGATTTCTAGCTGACTCTGAGTTGAGGGAGGGGTACCCGTTGCCATCTGGCTCAGAGCCTTTGCTTCCTAATGGTCCATTTCATTCACTTTGTTCTCTTAATGGCTCATCACTTTTCCTTTGTCTTCTTAATGGACCATCTCCCAGGCGATCTCCTAAATATAGGAAGATGGGTCCAGGGATTAGGAGTCTGGTATCCACTTTAACAAACACAAGTCTTAATTAGACTCTAACACTTACTGGATCCAAATTTAGGGGATTCTAGCACCCACAAACTCATAACAATATAAAGCTGGCTCACCTTGGTCCAAATCCAGTATTGTGATTGCACTGCTATAAAGGATTTTCACGGGGAATGTGGTTTTGTGTCCTATGCATTTCATTGCTAGAACATTGAAGAATTAGGTCTCCTGTATTTATGTATGAGATGAAAATTTCCTATGGATTTTTTAAAATCAACAAATGTCAAGGGAAAAAGACATTGTTTAACTCATGCCCAATTCTAATTTTGTAATTATATCTTCCAAGATTATTAAAATAATATCTTATAACAGTGAAGGAAAGTAAATGGCACAGTAAATTGCATCCTATTTTTGCTCTTATCTTTTTCCTCATTCCATTGTTTTGCATTGATATTATTGTATTTTGTTAAAGCTCGCTTTCATTTTTCCTCACTCTCCGGAGATTAAGTCTAGGTGAACAATACAGGGTTATCAAGACAAATTCAATTTCCCAGGATCCTAAAGGGAAATATTTATGAAAATGCTACCATTAGAAAATATAAGATGCCTGTCTCACTTGTCTTCCTGTGGCTGAGATTATTAATCAAAGCTGAATATATCAAGACTAACACTTTCTGAAGCAAGGCAAGGGGCATAATATTTCACCAAATACATTTATTTTAATTTATCTGGTATTTTCAGTTTCTTTCTCCTCAAGCAATAAAATTAAAATTATTATATTGTTACCTCTGGAAGTCAAAACATTTAATACATTTAATTGCAGGCTACATCTTCCTTAGATGACCCAAGCTGCTGCTGCTGCTGCTGCTTCTTCTTCTTCTTCTTCTTCTTCTTCTTCTTCTTCTTCTTCTTCTTCTTCTTCTTCTTCTTCTTCCTCCTCCTCCTCCTCCTCCTCCTCCTCCTCTTAGTTTTTGTTCCAAAATGGCACCATGCCCCCCCTCCCTGCATTTGCAACTGAATACAGCTAGAATTCCTGCATGCTACACCTGTTGAGCAGGTGCCAGTGAGAGATGGTCTCCATTGGTGCCTTAAAAAAAAATTCTTGTTGATTCCTTCCTACAGAGGCTTAAATTATAAACCCCGGTGATCACTTTCTTGACACTGTTTCCAGAAGAGCTAATGGTACTAACTAAGCTGACTGCTGTTAATTTTAATTAGGGGATGCAATCAGCGTTAGTGCTTTCTTTTGGTGATGCAGCAATGTTCATTGGGTCCTCCAATCAGGGTTCAAATTTTTCACAGTGGGACAGTGAGTAAAGAATAAACAGTGATAACAATCAAAGATCTGAGAGCATAACAGACACAAATCAGTTCATTGGTGTACCATGCTTCATTTAGGCATATTATAATGTTCAATAGAAGGTAATGATACAGTATTATGATATTTGAGTAAAATAAAGCAAGATGAAGGAATCTAAGCTGGCATCTTTATCAAGCTAGCCACCATGACCCCAAGGCCTTGTTGCCTTACCTTCCAAGTCCCGGACTGCAGAATCCGGGATCGGCAGCCGTGTGACACCGGAAGTTGCTTCCGGTGTCACTTTGCCCTTCTATGGGCACCAAAAATGGCCGCCGCCGACTTCGAAAGTCACTTGTACGCATGTCAGGAAGTGCGTCGACGCAACTTCCGGTGTCACTCCGCCCATCTATGGGCACCAAAAATGGCCGCCGCCGACACTGGAAGTCGCGTCTATGCACTTCCGGACATGCGTAGATGCAACTTTTGAAGCCGGCGGCAGCCATTTTTGATGCCCATAGAAGGGCAAATCAGGAAAAAAAAAGGCCACCGGCAGGAGAAAATAACGGAGAAAAACGGGAGGCGAAGTGATACGGGGGACCACCGGGAAAAGGTAAGTAAAAACGGGGGTTTCTTGGGGGAAAACAGGGTACTTGGCAGCTATGCTTGTTGCTGGTCCAGTCCCCAATGGTTTCCTTCTCATTAAAGCTTATGTGAAATTAGTGTGTGTGACATCACACTTGCTGACCTCGAATTGCATTTGCATGCCTACGGTTTTGGGTTACTGTGGTGTTGCACAAAAGATAAGTTGCAGTCAGCCCTAGAAATCATGGGACATGCGGACGAAATCCTGAGACAAACAAAAGTGTTTCTGAGCCCTGCAATCAGTGAGTAAAACCTCTTACCGGTAGGCCGGCAGCAACCACACCAGAAGAGACCCACTCTCAGTCTGATGCCCCCAAAGCGCCGACCATCTGCTACTGGCTGGGAGGCCAAAACAGCTGCTACTGGCTGGGAGTCCAGGCAGCCCCTTCAGCCTAGTCCTCCTGTATCTATGGTTGCCTACAGAAGATGCTGATGGGGTGTGGCTGAGGGCTTGTCCATGTCGGGCAAGCGAGTGGGGGAGGGGAGAGGAATGATCCCCCAGGCAAAACGCAGGAATGTTTCCAGCACTTCTCCCCGACGTCTTCATGATCTGTGCCTTCTAGACACCGGGCACATATTGTGGGAATGTTAGGGATGTGGATTAGGATATATTATTAGATAGATCCTATCCAAGCTTGTGTTAGCAAGCTTCCAATATCAGCAGAGTGACATTCCCCTTTTGTGCGCAGCAAAGCGTGTGCGTTCAGGTTTGCTAAAACCTGTACAATATGATACTTCCTGGCAAAGTCCCCTTTGTCCCTCTTAAAAGAAATACACAACACAGTGTTTATAAAATAAGATAGAGTTTACTTACAGTTTCATCCTGAGTTAACAGCATAATTTCAGAAAGGCAGGCTTGCGTAGAAAAGTTACAAGTATATACATCTGGAGTCTACTTAGTAAAGTGAGGCTCCATTTGGTCTCTCTCTTGGCTGCAGGCCATCGAAGGAGAAAAGGCTAAGAGAGAGAATGGCTGCTGGCTAGGGGCTTTTGTCCCAGCTAATCCATCTCATCTGCATATCTGGAGGAACAGGAACTTAGTCAGGTGAGTTCCTGTTAGTGGACACTCTAGGAACTGTTGTGACTTGTCTGCCCCAGTGTTCCATCCCACACATATTCAGATATCTTGCAGAGTAAAATGCAGAAGGACTGAGGCAGGGGTGTGTACTACAAACTACTTTTATTACTAAGTATAAGGCAGAACAAAAGAAACCATGTCTCCTCTTGCTGAGAGAAGTTCGAAGAAGAAAACAAAAAAACAAACAAACGGAAACAGAATACAGCAAACATCCGCTCCTGTGATCCCAACAATCTTTGCTAGAATGCATAAACACAGCCTTGTGACTGCACAGTGAGAGGAATAGAAACCTAACAGTCCATACTTCTGCTTGTCCCCTGCCTAGAAAGCACAGGTCCAAGCAGTTTTCCACAGGTCTGGGTAGTTTTGCCTTTGCCCCATTGCTTTCCCCTGGAAATTGGAACAAATGGCAATCCGCAGAAAACCCGATTGCTGTTTGTTCCGATTCAGCTGTAAAGATCCGGTTTCCCTGGAGGAAAGCGATGGGGCAAATGGAGGTGAGGATAAGCCATGCACATATGAAACTGTTCTTACTTCCTGTTCTCATTTATCTGCAGAAAACACCCTGGAGCTTGGGGTCCCGTGATGAACTAGCCAAAGGATTTGAGACTGAGCAGCAGTTTGAGTGCAACTCTCTCCCTCTGATCTGCTTCCACTGGTTCCCACTGGCTTACATTAAAGGTCACAGAGCAACCACCGCTTTGTTTTTTGCCCTATGCATGAACCCTCTGCAACAACTGTTTAGAAGGCCTCCTGCCTTATATTTTCTTATGATTTCATGATGAGTAACTGCCATAGCCATCATCCAAAAACACTCCAAGATTCAAATGAATTCCAGATGGACGTCCACATGAAACCGCGGAATCTGCCTAGGCTTCCACCTCAAGTCATATATAAGCCTTATAATTTGAGCTTAATGTCCTGTTCGTTCTAACCACAGCTCTGGCTTGTCCAAAAGTTTAGCGGACATTTTTGGTAAATATTGTGGAGACTCTTGTCTGAATGGGGTGTGCTTAATAAAACCAGCATCTGACCCAACCAAGTTGGTCCAGTGCTTTGCTTACTTTCCAGCATTTGCCAGATAGAAATTGGGACGAGCTCTTTTCCGAGGTGCAAGGGAAGCAGCAGGCACAAGAAGCTCCCCATGCGCAGCACAGTGGCAAGAACTTTCTTCTACGCCACACTGATGGTACCTGCCCTAGTGCCCTATGATTCAGACATTTATTTTTACATGGAGCAGCCATGCTCCCCACACAACAACCCTTGGGAGTTTTGTTGCCATGTCAAGTTGAGGGAAATAACAATAGGAACAGCATTGCTTTTGGCTTATTTACCTGTTTTCATTTGTTAAATTTATATACCATCCTTCATCTGAGGATCACAGGGCGCTGGTTTATGCAATCTCTTTTTCTCACAAAGCCCTTGCGTTAAACTTGATTCATTTCATCCCATGGCTTGTGCAATGCACATCAGCCATGGCCCACTTCATTTTGTGAAAATGATGCAGTCCCCACCCCCACCCCCAGATTCTGCAAGCTGTGCTACGAGAACTCCTTTTGCTATTTGCAAATCCCCAGGCATCCACCTGCATGGCCCCAGTGCCACAGTCCTTGGTTTGACTTGCAGAGTCTTGTCCATTTCCTCTTCTGCCCACCCTCAATGTGGAAATAACCACTTTAACCATTGCCCGTTTTCTTGCAAAGCACAGTTGCTAGAAAATGCAGGGAAAACAGAAATATTTTAAACAGGACCAATAATTGATTTTATGGCATGGCATGTGTGAGTGAGGAACAGGTTTCCCATGAAAACAATGACACAAAATACAAGGTTGCATGGGTGGCAATGGCCCCCTCCTCTCTCCAACCAATAAAATGGTGCAGAGGCTTGGAGAGCTGAGCTGGCTGAATTTTTCTGCGATATTTAGTACAGCAAGGGAAGAATCCGAAGTCTACTTACCTGTGCATATGCATCATTGGTTGAAATGGGACTTGGGTCTAAGGTAACATGGTTAGGATTGTGCTAAGGAAAAGGGACCCCTGGCCATTAGGTCCAGTCGTGACCGACTCTGCGGTTGCGGCGCTCATCTCGCGTTATTGGCTGTGGGAGCTGGCATACAGCTTCCAGGTCAAGTGGCCAGCATGACTAAGCCGCTTCTGGCGAACCAGAGCAGCACACGGAAATGCCGTTTACCTTCCCACTGTAGCAGTACCTATTTATCTACTTGCACTTTGACGTGCTTTTAAACTGCTAGGTTGGCAGGAGCTGGGACCGAGCAACAGGAGTTCACCCCGTTGCGGGGATTCGAACCGCTGACCTTCTGATCGGCAAGCCCTAGGCTCTGTGGTTTAACCCACAGTGCCACCCGCGTCCCTTAGGATTGTGCTGCTGTATCACATTTAGGGAACATCTCAGAAGATTTTGTCTCATTTTACAGTGGGAATTCCTGAGGCTGATAAACAAGCAGCCCAAATGAATCAGGGTGGGTGAATTATACACAGGGGTCCCTCAGACCATGTGCGGGGCCAGACTATATTTTTTGGGGGGAAATGAACGAATTCCTATGCTCCACAAATAACCCAGAGATGCATTTTAAATAAAAGCACACATTCTACTCATGTAAAAACACACTGATTTCCGGACCGTCCGTGGGCTGGATTTAGAAGGCGATTGGGGAGGATCTGGACCCTGGGCCTTAGGTTGCCTACCCCTGATTATACATAATATCCCATCAAACAGATCCTCCGTTCCTTTTTATCTTTCATGGTGGACAGAAAAGGAGAAGAGCTCGGAAATAGAGCAGAGAGGGGAGAGAGAGAGACAGAAACCGACAGAGGACAATGGGCAATAGGAAACAGCAGGATTGAGATACTGTATTCATTGGCAAGAATCATGCATAGAAAGCATTACAGGTACTATCTCTCTCTCTCTCTCTCTCTCTCTCTCTCTCTCTCTCTCACACACACACACACACACACACACACACACAATCACACATCATGCAATGAGACCCTTAAAAGGTAAAGGGACCCCTGACCATTAGGTCCAGTCGTGACCGACTCTGGGGTTGCGCGCTCATCTCGCATTATTGGCCGAGGGAGCCGGCGTATAGCTTCCAGGTCATGTGGCCAGCATGACAAAGCCGCTTCTGGCAAACCAGAGCAGCACATGGAAACGCCGTTTACCTTCCCGCTGTAGCGGTTCCTATTTATCTACTTGCATTTTGACGTGCTTTTGAACTGCTAGGTTGGCAGGAGCTGGGACCAAGCAACGGGAGCTCACCCCGTCACAGGGATTCGAACCGCCAACCTTCTGATCAGCAAGCCCTAGGCTCAGTGGTTTAACCACAGTGCCACCTGGGTCCCTTAATGAGACCCTTAGATGAGACCTATTGGTAGCAGACAGGTAAAAAAAAACACATACCAATGGGTGTTAATGGCTACCATCACCACCTCAAGAGAGAAGTTCCAAGAGATTCACATTTCTGCATCACAACAAATCTGACAAGGAACCAAATTGACTGTTGGGAAGTTGCCATTGGATCAGTTATCTTTTGTTTGCTACAAAAGATCTATGCTACTAAATACCACTAAGTCTCCCGAACCTCATCAGCTTGTAAACGTTGGCAAACATTCATGAACACACGAACAGGACGGTATCAAGCTTGATGTTTGCAAAATTTACTACCGTCCCTAACTGGGGACACGCTCCATTCAATACTTTTCAACATTAACTCCAGACTGCAAAACACGTTAACTGCTAGTGTTTTGCTGAAGTGGGAGGTTGGGGCCGAGTTTCTTCTTGTTTTACTCACATGCGCCTTAAAATAAAATTGAACTTGTCTATGGGAAATATCAACAACCTCAGATATGCAGATGACACAACCTTGATGGCAGAAAGCGAGGAGGAATTAAAGAACCTTTTAATGAGGGTGAAAGAGGAGAGCGCAAAATATGGTCTGAAGCTCAACATCAAAAAAACCAAGATCATGGCCACTGGTCCCATCACCTCCTGGCAAATAGAAGGGGAAGAAATGGAGGCAGTGAGAGATTTTACTTTCTTGGGCTCCTTGATCACTGCAGATGGTGACAGCAGTCACGAAATTAAAAGACGCCTGCTTCTTGGGAGAAAAGCGATGACAAACCTAGACAGCATCTTAAAAAGCAGAGACATCACCTTGCCTACAAAGGTCCGTATAGTTAAAGCTATGGTTTTCCCAGTAGTGATGTATGGAAGTGAGAGCTGGACCATCAAGAAGGCTGATCGCCGAATAATTGATGCTTTTGAATTGTGGTGCTGGAGGAGACTCTTGAGAGTCCCATGGACTGCAAGAAGATCAAACCTCTCCATTCTTAAGGAAATCAGCCCTGAGTGCTCACTGGAAGGACAGATTGTTAAGCTGAGGCTCCAATACTTTGGCCACCTCATGAGAAGAGAAGAATCCTTGGAAAAGACCTTGATGTTGGGAAAGATTGAGGGCACTAGGAGAAGGGGACGTCAGAGGACAAGATGGTTGGACAGTGTTCTCGAAGCTACAAACATGAGTTTGACCAAACTGCGGGAGGCAGTGGAAGACAGGAGTGCCTGGCGTGCTATGGTCCATGGGGTCACGAGGAGTCGAACACGACTAAACGACTAAACAACAACATGGGAAACCGGACTACGAATGGTGTGCTGCATATGAGCTTGTTATTCTGGAATATGGAAGACTCACATCTAATTTTAAGGAATTCAGCTGCCCCTGAAGGCCTTGTGAGTCCTGAGTTCAGTGGAAGGAATTGCCTTTCACTGCCTTTGGCACCACGCAGTTCTCTTGGGGCGGGAAGACGGGGAGGAATTAAAATTCAAGAGCCACCTTCCTTTACTGGAGAATAATTCCATGCCATCAAAATAAGTGAGCAACCAATTAATTCTAAACTTCCTGGCCTCAAGCGGGCTACGCTACCTCTTGTAAAATAATTTATTTTCAGCTTCCTTCATTTTTTCCCTTTCTTTAATAAAGATCGAACAGAACTGCTGGATTCCATCACATTGAAGATGGCCTTTATCAAGGGCGTTTTATATGGCAGGAGAGCTAGACTTTTTCAAACCATTCACCAGGAATAAAAAACGTTCATCATGTCTTTGTGGAAGAGGCTGTCAGAGCTCATTTCGCTAGTCGGCCTTCACTTCAAAAGCTTCCAGGGCGCTGGTCAGAGCAGAGCTTGATAAAATCACAGTGCTGAACTGTGCATGATGCTCTAAACGCTGAAATTTCTATTTTTCTGAACAGGGAAGAAGAAGAAGAAGAAGAAGAAGAAGAAGAAGAAGAAGAAGAAGAAGAAGAAGAAGAAGAAGAAGAAGAAGAAGAAGAAGAAGAAGAAGAAGAAGAAGAAAATTTATATCATTTAAAATGTTGATATTTGACATTTAAAAAGTTGACACTTCACATTTATTGAAACATTCAAATTTAGGCTCCCTGTCTGAATCTGATGAGGAAATTGCTAGTGAGCATTTGGGGGGGGGGGGCGTGTAAAGCCCTTACTTGGGGGCTGCTGTCTATTTCCTGGGCGAGGCAGGATTTGCTGGTTGGCTGTACTGCCCTGGTGGGGAGTTGTAGCTGCATCGGGGCAGCACTGAGCTCGTGTGAACATTGCTTTCTCAATAGAAGAGGGTCAAATGCTATCGTTTGCAATAGTTCCCTGCAGGGTTAATAAAGCCCTCCTGTTTTAAGGCCCTAAGATTCCCAGCTCAGCCATTAAACCAGGCATCCCCAAACTTCGGCGCTCCAGATGTTTTGGACTACAATTCCCATCCTCCCCGACCACTGGTCCTGTTAGCTAGGGATCATGGGAGTTGTAGGCCAAAACATCTGGAGGGCCGCAGTTTGGGGGTGCCTGCATTAAACTCACTGGGTTACTTTTTGGGCAGCTGATGTCTTTTTAACGTTCTTTTCTTTGCAATGCTGGTTTGGAATATAAGGGATAATTTATTGATTTATTTATTTCACTGAAAATGCTGCTAGCTGAGGAAGGCTCCTCTAAGCACATAGACAAAGGTGAAGAGCAACAGCAGACCAGTTTGCTTTGCACCTCACACCCCTTGAATGGCCTAAAAAAATTGTGGAACGTTTCACCCAGAACTACTAAAGTCTATTCAAAGCTATCACAGATCCAAAAGAGAAAAAAGCTAGTTCTGGGTATAAACCCGTAAGTAGTGGTTCTTATAAGGGAGAAGGAAATCTCTCAAAACAAGTAACAAAGGTTAATCTGAGCTGTGCAAAACGTATGTGGGAATCTCATCACAGAAAAACCAAACCCCGTGTGAAAAATATTACAAGCACCGATTGTTACAAGTGTTTCTCTTATGATGCAGTAAATTGGTTAAGAAACAGGAAGCAGAGTAGGGCACCCCTCCCAGTCAGCGGCAGAGCAAGCCGATTGAGCGCCTGGGGCGGCGCGCATGACCTGCACTCACCTTCCAAGTCCCGGACTGCAGAATCCGGGACCGGCAGCCATGTGACACCGGAAGTTGCGTCGACGTAACTTCTGGTGTCGTTTTGCCCTTCTATGGGCACCAAAAATGGCCGCCGCCGGCTTCGAAAGTCGCTTCTACGCATGTCAGGAAGTGCGTCGACACAACTTTCGGTGTCGCTCTCCCCATCTATGGGCACCAAAAATGGCCACCGCCAACACCGGAAGTCGCGTCTATGCACTTCCGGACATGCGTAGGTGCGACTTTTGAAGCCGCCAGCGGCCATTTTTAGTGCCCATAGAAGGGCAAATCAGAAAGGGGAAAAAAGGCTGCCGGCAGGAGAAAATAACGGAGAAAAACGGGAGACGAAGTGATACGGGGGACCACCAGGAAAAGGTAAGTAAAAACAGGGGTTTCCCAGGGAAAACGGGGTACTTGGCAGCTATGGGCAGGGCCAGCCGGGGCAGGACGCTCCGCGGGGCTTCCAAGGTGTCTGCCTGTCTCTTCCCCTATAGCTGAGGGGGAGGCGGCAGGCGGACCGTTTGGGGCAGCACGCGCCCAAGCCACCGTGTCTCTCACCGTGTTACCCCCCTCGGTGGTGACACCTGGGGCACACCGCCCCCCCTTCCTCCACCCCTGCTCCCAGTGGCGGGATGCAGAAACCAGAGTCCCCGCAAGGTATGGCTCTCCTTTATCACATATCACAGCCCAACAAGACATTGACAAAAAATCCACCAACAGCATACAAATCAATATGGCTACCCTGATCTAAAACACCCACCCACCCCACTCACACACGAAACAAAGACCACTGCAGCCAACCACAAATGAACAACCACACCCTAGCTTAGGCCAACCCCAACATCTCTCACCACTAAAGGAACACAGGCGAACAGCAGAGAACCTACACAAGCGACGCTGACAAAAAACAAAAACAACCCCCCCACACACATATATTAAGCAAAATAGAAACATCGCCACCCAACCCACCCCCACTCACCTTTCCCCCATCTACCTCTTTTCCCCTTTTCTTCCCAATGTCTCAACAAATGAAACTGATTTGCAAAAAATCTTACGAGAGACATTGCACATATTTCAGTAAACCAAGAAAATCTTTAATAATATTTTTAAAAGAATTGGTACTGAGCTCTGTGCTTCTTAACTTGTTCATAAATGATCTAGAGTGGAGGTGGGGAAAAACATTTTTGGAGCCCTGAATGCATTTTTGAGAGAGTGCGCAAAGTGGCTGCCATAGGGCTGGCATGATACAACATGGCTGCCTTGGTAGGCATGGCCTAACACAAAAACAGTGCAGCAATGGCGAATCTTTCCCCATAATTGTATTTCCATGCTAGAAAAGGCTTGACCTGCTAAGTTTCTACCTGCTACACAGCAGTTAAATGCACAAGCCCTTCTTCAGGCTCGTCTGTCCTGGGGGTGGGCAGCTGCCGCCGCCAACACAAGTTCCTCCCTGTCTTGGTAGGGGACTCAAAAGTTGTCACCTGCACCCAGATGGCTTCTTCTGCACATGAAAGATTCCTGCATTGCAGTGGGTTGGACTAGATCAGGGGTTCCCAACAAAATTTTCTCGAGGACCCCTCATCGAGCCGCTATTGTGACAAGGACCCCCATTAATTCCTAATCCTAAAATTAAAAAGTGAGAGCCAAATTAAGAGTCTTTTTATATTTTATATTTATACGCTTTTTACAGTTACAACAGAGTACTCCATCAGTATACAGTTAGTTTTAATTTTCAGTTCTTAATGAGATGAACCACTTTTTAACCAACGGTCCATTTTCAACTACGCGAACTGTAGCTTCCGCGAAAAACAACGCTTTGTTTACAAACACTACTGTTTTGCAAAGAGGCAGTGCGCGCCAGGGAGGAGGGAGGGGGATGGAGAAGACAGGGTACCTGCGCAGTAGCGCACAAATGAAGCCGACGTGCGCAAAGCATCTTGGGGAGGTGAGCGTTGGTAGAATGCGCGCGCTGCCTCTTCGCAAAACAGTAGTGTTTGTAAAGCGCCACCTAACGGCATACAGCAGAACTACTGCCTCTATCTAATTTTGTTTTGCGCTAGACTCTGCTCATGCAGGAAGCGGCCAAAACAAAAAATCTGTTATCATACGAAATATATTTAATATATTTTTTATTCTAATAGCATCTTGCGGACCCCTCTGGCATAGCTCGCGGACCCCTGGGGGTCCGCGGACCACCTGTTGGGATCCACTGGACTAGATTACCCTCGTGGTCCCTCCCAACTCTACAAATCTATGATTCTAGCAATATTGCTACTTCTTGATTGCTATGAAAGCAAACCTAAAATTGCTTCCAGCATATTTAGTCTACCCACCCCAAAGAAGAGTCAAAGTAAGGTTAATGTGGGAAAACGTAGCCCATTCTGTTATAGGAACCACATTACATTATATGCATGTTGTGACATGGGCTTTTTAGAACAAAGGTATTAGTCAACTGCAAAGATGAAAGAGCAAATATTACCATGCCCAAACATTTTGCAGATGTCCTGTATATGGAGGAAGAGAGAGCACATAGAGACATACACACCACCAAGAAGTTTGGAGTCAGTTCAATTTAATCCCACCACAATACAACAGGAAATTCAGATGATAGATCAACAAAATCTGAGAAGATCCACATAAGTTAACACATTTCTGGAGCAGCTACGACAAAAAACAAAAACAAAGCGGCTGTTGCAGAGGCAACAGTATTTGGATAACCAAGGAATATAATTAGAAGTTACCCTTTCGAAAGGAGTGCCGAGTGCGTAAACAGAGCGTGAGACAAGAGACAAAGAGCAGCTTTCTCCTTGCATTCAGTATTTCCTATATTAAAATGCTTTAAACTTTAAAATGGTTATGTGGCTTGACATTTCAGATCTGATGAAGCAACATAAAAGTCAAGATGCGGAGAGTCAGCAATTCCTTATGGCAGTCCTTTGCATGCAGTCTCTGGCTCATTTCGAAGGAGGCACCTCACACAAGCTCTGACTCTCCTTCCTTTCATCTTGCTGGGCCTCCAAATGAGAGGAGGAGCAGCCTGTGACAATCTGGGGATGACTGCAAAGACTTTCCAACTGGTCTAGTGGGCCCTCAGCCTTTCTGCCACCCCTGGTGCTCTGCCCCTTCGAGCGCCACTGCAGATCTATGCCATCGGTGAATGGAAGAGCTCCAGGAAAGGAAGTTACAGTGGGCAGGTTCACTGTTGAGCTGGGACCTGGGAGACCTGGGTTCAAAACCTCACTCAGCCATGCAGCTCACGATGTTACACTGGGGGAAATGCTATGATTCAGCTTTGAGGACTGCCTGCAATCCTCGCACCTCTGCTGCTTTCCACATTGTTCTGTGTAGTGAGATTTTGCTTCTTCCACATGTTGTATATGTGATTTTCCCCCCCTCAGAAGACGGAGAGCAAAGCTTCCGCTTACTTAAGGCAGAATAAACCAGTTGTCCTCGGTCTTGCTGCTGTTTGTAAGAGGTTTTAGTTAGTTCAAATCCTAACTGGGCCAAATTGGCTTGAATGTTGCTCTTAGAGGTCAAAGAAAACAAGTTTCTTGCCTCCGAAAGTCTCTTCTTTCCATATGGAGGGATGATAAAAATAAGAACGGCACCTTTTTCTTGACCTGTCCGACTTTTGCCTTGAGTGCAGCTGTTACAGCACGGAATCCCTGCTTCTGGGGAAAATGTGATATTTACAAGATAATGGGCAGGTATAAGGTTGCCTAGAGATTTGCTTTGTCTACGCAGAGCTAGTTCCTATCAGAGGGCTGCGCAAATGGATTTGTAACATAAATGTCCTCCCACAGGTGAGAATTGCTTAGGAAAAGCTTCTTTCCAAGAAAGAGAAAATGGATTTCCAGTCTATAAAATAGATTTATAGACCTGCAGTGATTCCCAGTAGTGTGAGCGAGCAGAGTTAGGTGTGCTGTGTTCCCAGGTAGCAAGAAAGAGCAGCCAGACTTCATGACATTTTTCTCCAGGAGAGTTAGACTCAAGCAAGGTGTGAGAGGCGTGTGGTCAGTTTTCTAAGATTATGTTTCTCTCTGCAGCGGAACAAGCTGATCGGGGGCCTGGGGCAGCACCATAGCTGCCAAGTACCTCGTTTTCCCCGGGAAACCCCCGTTTTTACTTACCTTTTCCCGGTGGTCCCCCGTATCACTTCGTCTCCCGTTTTTCTCCGTTATTTTCTCCTGCCGGCGGAGAAAATCTATGGGCACCAAAAATGGCCGCCGCAGGCTTCAAAAGTCGCATCTACGCATGTCCGGAAGTGCGTAGACGCGACTTCCGGTGTCAGCGGCGGCCATTTTTGGTGCCCATAGATGGGCGGAGCGACACCGGAAGTTGCGTCGACGCACTTCCGGTCATGCGCAGAAGTGACTTTTGAAGCCAGCGACGGCCATTTTTGGTGCCCATAGAAGGGCAAAGCGACACCGGAAGTTACATCGACGCAACTTCCGGTGTCACACGGCTGCCGGTCCCGGATTCTGCAGTCCGGGACTTGGAAGGTAAGGGCGGCACATGTGCCCTGCGCCCAGGGGTGGGGCCAGCCGTCCGCGGGGGTGGGGCCAGCCGAGGCAGGATACTCCATGGGGCCTCCAAGGGGTCTGCCAGCCTCCTCCCACTCAGCCGCCCTACAGCTGAAGGGGAGGTGACGGACGGACTGTTTGGGCAGCACGGAACCTGTGCACGTCTAAGCCACCGCGTCTCTCCCAGGAGAGATGCGTGGCTCAGGTGTGCTGCAGGCCCCAGGGTGAGTGCCATCCAGCATTTTGTCACCCCCCCCCCTCAGTGGTGACACCCAGGGCAGCCTGCCCCTACTGCACTCCCTCCCTCCATCCCTGTCTCTCTGTAATGGGCAGTAGCCCTGCTCTGCTCTGGTGGAGGAAGAGCAGCTAGCTCCATCTTGATAGCATTGATCAGGGTTCAGTGAAGCTTGCTCCTGAGTAAGCATGCATAGGAAGGGAGTCAAACTGCACAATCCAGGTGCCCAGCCATGTCAACATCTGACACTAAACCTGGGCATGCACATACCTAATTGGTTGCAACACGCAACTAATTTGGCTTCTCCCATTTTCCATTTGATAACCCTAACTATACAGTGGTACCTCTACTTACGAATAACTCTACTTACGAATGTTTCTACTTACGAATGGAGCTCCGTCCGCCATCTTGGATGCGGTTTAGGTAGGATTTTTTCTACTTACGAATTTTTAGATAGGGTTGCTTCTACTTACGGATTTTTTCTCCCAATGCATTCCTATGGGATTCGACTTACAATTTTTTTCGACACACATTTGTGTCTGTTCGGAATGCATTAAATTCGTAAGTAGAGGTACCACTGTACGTTATATGTAATGTTAGTGACAAGACAGTTTCTCTTCCCATTCCATATTTTGGTAGGAGACATATTTCAGCCCTCTTCTCATTATGATGATAGTGGGTTTTTCTTCTAATCACAAATGCTACATCTTGAAAGCTTAATCATTCTTGTTACGAAACCACAAAACCATTAAATGGAGATGTCATCTTCTAAATCTCACAGACAATATTTAACCAACCAAAAGTCTTTCTGAATTACAAACCTTAGGCAGCATTTGCGAACCAACTTCTGTCTTCCAGTTATAAATCTGGGAATAATGAGGTGGGTTTGAGGAGAGAGAGAAAACAGAAGTGAATTGTAGCAGAGCAAATTGTATCACTGCAAGAGAAAGTTAATGACAAGTTAATGGAAACTAGTTTTTTGAGTCTAATTCTTAATTTATTGAAACTCCATCACTTAAAATACATCCTAAATGAGGGGAACTGTATTCAAAGGATGCAGTCTCACAATTTGGGAAGCACTGAGGACCTAACGACACATAACATTAATGATATGCTTGGAAATTACTTCATGTGCTTTTAACAATGGGATAATGGGTTGGAGGAAGAGCCTTCTATCAAAATGGCAGCATGTGGGGAGAGGAAAATTATGCCTTCCCTTCCCAGCCACAGAATCTGAAAAATTCCCCACAATAGCAGTGCCAGTTAGCATTGGGGGGCGAGGGGGGCACTTCCCATTATGACAGAGGGGGGAAATTGTCCAGCCACATCTTCTGTCACATGAGGGCAATAAACTGAGTTGGAACCCCAGGAACATGGCGGCCACTTGACTGGTCGGAAGCTTCAGCTGTTGTCAAATTGCAGCTGTTGCAGCTAGGCTTTTCGGGGGTGGGCAGACTACTGCCAGCGCATAAAAGATGGCACCCATCGTTCAAGGTTCTCGTGTTCATTTGCCTAGCCCTTAACAACTTGGGTCCAAGATATCTTAAGGACTGTCTGGTTCCATAGATCTCTGCTCAGTCATTAAGGTCTTCATGGAAGTCACTGTTGGTGGTCCCTCATAGCTCTGGTGCACAGCTCACATTCACCAGGAGCCATGGGCTGGGCACCATGGGCCCAGTTCTACGCACCTAGTGAAGAACTGTCATGTGTCCAAGTTCCTGGCTTGATAACACAGTAAGCCTCGTTAATTAAAAAGGAGGATTTATTGCAAAAGCAAACAGATAGCTCCAGACAGCTTTAACATAGCCTCTGCCATCATCAATCAATATGACCCTTCTGAAGACTGTTTCTGGTTTCTACAGAAGATATGGAATTTGTGAACCTTGTGTTGCTTGCTCTTTTTCTGATCTAACAGCCCTCCCCTTAGCCGATTCTAAGGATGGATTGGCTCAGCTCCAACCTCTTCCCGGTCTGACAAACTACTTCCTTATCTGTTCCCGCCTGATTGAACTTCCCCACTCGCAGTCATTCCCTTATCAACTGGCATTCCAAGGGGCAGGGGAGCTAGTTCTCTCTGCGTTTCATCCTGTATGAAAGTTAACCCACTCTGTTCCTGGCTGCTTTGCAGCTGGCTGCAAACCTTCACTGGGGGCTGGCTCATTCCTGACAAGAACTTTTTATTTCAGATAGAGTTTTAAATAAGTTCTCTGATCTTATAATTGGTTTTAACTGATTTTTATCATCTCTGTATCTTTTTTTAGAGACTACTTAGACATTTTTTGCTTTAAAAAATGAACTTCAACTAAAATTCACAAATCGCAGCAGAAATGTGGAGAACTGAGTTTGGGTTTGGAAAAATTAAAAACCGAGAGAACTGAAATTGACAGATTTGTCTACACCTACCCAGGTGTCACAGGCCAGGACAAAGAGTTGTGTCTTTGGAACACAACAAAGACTACATCATGAAGGTGCTGGACACACTATTTATACTTTTCTTGTCCTTATTGCCACAGGTGGTTTACCCAAAATGACCTGGAGACTACAGGGACTGAGCTGCATCAGTGGATGCATGTATCCCAAAAGCTGGGATTTTTTGTTTCGGTTTCTTTTTGCTATTTGACTTAAATCCGTGTCTGCAAGATGGAGGCAGCCAACGTCTTGACAGGGAATGTTGCAGCAGGAGAGTCACCGGTGGGTGATGACAGCCTTGTACACATTTATATACGGAAAGGAACTGGGGGAATTTAAAACTGCATATATGTGTCGGAATTGTGGGATGGAAAGACCCACAATTGGCTTGGCCCCAGCCAGAGCGTCTCCCTTCTCAGCCTTCCCGCTGCGGAGATCCATCAGTCATCCTCCTCGGACATGCATCTGCGACTCAAGCTGCTGTGCATGCAAGACCACACATTACTCAGCAGAGAAAACACACAACAGATTAGGCTTGAGGCGTGGATACTATACTAAACTATGCATTTATTATACATAAATCAAGACAAAGAAAACATGGCCTCTCTCCTTGTTGTTCTTCTCGGGGAGAGAGAAAACAAAAGCAATACAGAGTGGATGTTCCGCTCACGGGACTCCAGAAATCTGTGCTGGAATGTCAACAGAGATGTGACATGTAACAGTCCTACATATCTGCAGCAAAGGGTGGAATGGAATTCCCAACAATATGTCCTCTCATTTCTCATACCGTACATTTTTCAAGAGTAAATAATACGAAGCAGGTATTCATCGATAATGTACTTTTTGTCCTCAGCACCTGTTATATTGGCACAGTTGTATCGTCAAAGTGCTCTTGACTGATACAACACAGGAGTTGCTGCTCAGTACTTCTGGAGCATAGCAGTTCCCATGTGTACATATTATGCTGTCCACATATAAATAAACCTATTTACAATATTATATTGTTTACAATAATAAAAAGAAGGTGCTTGACCCACCACTGCGTGGTTAGGAGTTACGACAGAAAATGTCCTCTACCAAGCCACTTCCACCCAACTTCTGAGGGCGGTGGAGCCACTAAGGGGACCTCATCCACTGATCTTAACACCCAAGAGCAGGCATCCCCAAACTGCGGCCCTCCAGATGTTTTGGCCTACAACTCCCATGATCCCTAGCTAACAGGGCCAGTGGTCAGGGATGATGGGAATTGTAGTCCAAAACATCTGGAGGACCGAAGTTTGAGGATGCCTGCCCAAGAAGATCTGTAGAGAAGAAAATCTCTTTTCATATACTCTTTACCAGGCATCCCCAAACTGTGGCCCTCCAGATGTTTTGGACTACAATTCCCATCATCCCTGACCACTGGCCCTGTTAGCTAGGGATCATGGGAGTTGTAGGCCAAAACATCTGGAGGGCCACAGTTTGGGGATGCCTGCTCTGTACTGCTCCATATAGCACCTACTGGAGAGTGGGTTCACTATGATGATTCTGATAATTTCTCTGCAGTTTCTAGCCATTCCAATGAACTTTGGATGGCTTCCACATGGGCCTTCAAGAGAGCAGCCTCAGTCTTGCCCCTTTGAACAGGAGACTAGAGATCGGGGTGATGGACATTTGGTCCTCCAGATATTGTGGCACCATAACTCACCTCACACTTTCCTATTGGCCATGCTGGCTGGGACTGATGGGAAACGTAGTTCAGCAACATCGGGGGGGGGCAGAGTTTCCCACCCTGGGCTGCAGATATTCCAACAGTGGTGACTCTTGAGCTCTACTGCCTCTGATTCCTGCTAGATTAAAATTATCTAAGTAATTAAGGCAAATAAGACAGTCTAATGGAAACCTAAATTGTGGTTTGAGAACAACATAATAATGATTGGAGGAAATGCAAACCTATTAAAAGATTATTATAAAAAAGCAATTTGGAAGGATTATAATGGTAAATATTTAAATATCTTTAAGTAGCTAAGAGGCTGCATATGCTAATATTTCCTTGGTAATCCAGATTTAAATGCATTTTTGGAGATTTCTGCCACCTTATGTAAGACATGAGATAATTTATCATGGATAGTGCCTTCTTACTATTGTTTATGAGCGTTAATACACTGTTGGCAACACTGTGAAGGCTTTGCCTGCTTACTTCTCAGTGCCACTCAGGCCACACATTTTGGCACGACAGTTCCTGAGATCGAGAAGAGGGTTTTGATCTATGTTTGGAAGCGGCTGGATGTCGTTTTGAATCAAGAAGACTGACAGAACCGTTCCTAACGGCACCGATTCAGATGTGTCTGAAGATATTGTCACCCAACCCGGTGTGCCTTCATTTAGTTTGGCAGGATGGGAAGCCAGCATGGAAGAGACTTTGCTTGGCGTTATTATACTCTGAAACGGTCAAATGATCGATCCTTGTGTGCCGATCCTTAGGATTCTGAAGTGAGCAGTCAAACCATCTAAACAGTAGCAGCCCCAGGGGCAAACATTCTGCACAGAAGGGACAAAGTGTTTTTCTCTGTGTTATTTCCACATCTCTGAGAGAAAAATAACAATATATGTGAAGTGAGAGCTGGACCATAAAGAAGGCTGATCGCTGAAGAATTGATGCTTTTGAATTCTGGTGCTGGAGGAGACTCTTGAGAGTCCCATGGACTGCAAGAAGATCAAACCTACCCATTCTGAAGGAAATCAGCCCTGAGTGCTCACTGGAAGGACAGATCATGAAGCTGAGGCTCCAATACTTTGGCCACCTCATGAGAAGAGAAGACTCCCTGGAAAAGACCCTGATGTTGGGAAAGATTGAGGGCACTAGGAGAAGGGGACGACAGAGGATGAGATGGTTGATAGTGTTCTCAAAGCTATGAACATGAGTTTGACCAAACTGCGGGAGGCAGTGGAAGACAGGAGTGCCATGGGGTCACGAAGAGTTGGACACGACTAAACGACTAAACAAACAACATGTTAATATATGGGGTCAGGAAGTGGGGAGTTAGCCCACATTTGTGGGGATATCTCATGAGGGCCTCCAGAGCTGAGTAAGCAAAGGGTCTCCGGCCTTCTTGTATGTATGTATGTATGTATGTATGTATGTATGTATGTATGTATGTATGTATTGGTGATCCACATAGATCTACGATTGTGTACATAAAACCAGCTTAAGCTGTGATCCTACAAAGCTCACAGGTTCACCAATGCTGGTCCCCGTAACAAACTTCGCAACAGGATCCCAAGCAATATGGCACCCCGACTGCTTGTTTCTAGATTATAGATGCCCTATAATCAAAGTAGCCATTTAATGTGACACAAACCTCTGACCTGAGGGAATATTTCAAGTAATGCCTGTTTGCCAGGTCTGTGAGTTAACTCGGGGGGGGGGGGGGGTTAGAGAGGGAAATTGGCTAAAGGTATAATTTTTTATTTTGTAATTATAGGTAAATGCAGAATAGGTAAAAAGTGAGCACAAAACTTAGCAAAGAACCACAGTTTTAAGATTCTAGTCCTTACAGCAGAGTATACAGGTGTGGAAGTAAAATCTTAGGAGCTGAGAACAAGATTTGGAGTGGTTGAGGAATGACTTTGATGTCCTGCATAGTTTCTTTAATCTAATAGCGAAACAAATTATACACAAATATGCAGAATCTATACAAGTTGCAGAATTCAAGATTATTTTTGCGCATAATCTGTATTAATTTGACACAGGATGTTGATGTGAGGATTTTTTTTTCTACATGGTATCCCTTTAACTTCCATCACTTACTGAATACTTTCCTTTGGCAAAAGGGCTTGCTGATACAGTGGTACCTTGGTTCCTGAATGGCTTAGTTGTTGAACAAATCGGTTCCCGAACGCCGCTAACCCGGAAGAAAGTCTTCCAGTTTGCGAACGTTTTTTGGAAGCCGAATGTCCGATGCGGCTTCCGCGACTTCCGCTTGAGTACAGGAAGCTCCTGCAGCCAATCAGAAGCCGCGCCTTGGTTTTCGAACCATTTCGGGAGTCAAACAGACTCCCGGAATGGATTAAGTTTGAGAACCAAGGTACCACTGCACTGCCATGTGTACCTTGAGCTTGAGGAAATGGGCAAGAATAATTTTAATAAAGGAGAAATGCTTGATACTTTTACAAATTTCTGTGTATGTGTGTGCAAAATGAAAGCTGATTGTTGCGCAGGTCTGCTGCAAATGAAATCAAATCTTGGTTTCAAACTGTCGTAAAATTTTTATTTACTAAGCTGTGTTGCAAATTTATAGTAAACTGCAACATTTCCCTTTCCCTCACACATCAGTTCATTTGAGACCACCAAATGTTTCTGCTTTCAGCATTGCAGCAGAGCCAGTAAGTGGAAGCTGCTTAGTGGTAAACGGAGTCACAGACTTTATTCTGCACCTTCAGCAAAATGGGAAGACTCTTATAATTAGCAGTAAAACTCAATGGAGTTGAAGGACAAATTTGATAACCACATAAGTGTTGATTCCTGCAATATTTTGTGTAGGTAAGGTATATACAGTGTGAGTCCTTTAAAAGAGCCCCCGTGGATAGAGAGTACACATGTTCCACGGGGCCTCTTTGAAAAACTCACCCTGTATATACTTAATCAGGGCTGGCTCTAAGGCAAGGCTGGGTGGCACAGGGCACCAAGGCGCCGGGACGCCAGGGGTCGCTGCGCTGCTGTGCCCATCAGACAGCCGCGCTGGGAAACGGGGCAGGGGGGCGCCAGAGGCATAGCTGCCAAGTCTCCCGTATTCCCCGGGAAACCCCCATTTTTCCAGCTGTCCCCAGCCGAAAAAAATTGATTTTTTTTGTTTTCCCCCGGTTTATTCTGGTGCGGCGGCCATTTTGGAACTGGGCGGAGCATGCTCAAAAGCGACTTTTGATGCTGCTTTGCCCAGTTCCAAAATGGGTGCAGCGCGACTTCTGGTGCGGCGGCCATTTTGGAACAGGGCAGAGCAGCATCAAAAGTAGCTTCTGAGCATGCTCCACCCAGTTCCAAAATGGCGGCAGCGCTACTTCCGGTCTGCTACTTCCGGTCCAGTCCCTTATTTCTCAGGCCCGAACTTGGCAGCTGTGGTCAGAGGGATCTTCGCACCACGGCGCCAGGGCAACAGGAACTTGGCCACAGTTACTGCAGCACTCTCGTAACCCAAATCCACCATGGTTTCTCTTCCATTACTCAGAAAAAAGAACATTTTATTTTATGCAAATAAAGAGCTGCAGTCATACTTTGATTATAAAATATAATCTGAAAAGAAAATCATCAAAAGGGACAGGGCAGGGAAGGGGCAGAACAGGGTACTTGCAGGCTTTTCTAAATGTAGGTGATTTCATGGAAGCACACGGTGCCTTGGAATGTAGAGTTTCTTACTGGCCCTGTGGATGGTTTAACGCAGACCTTAGCTGAGAGAATCCATTAAAAATATTTATTTATAATTTTATTTATAGTTTTCATTTAGATACATTTCAAAAGTTTGACAATAGTTCTAACATTTCAAACCTCGACTTCCTTCCTCCTCTTTCTGCGGTTCCTTAAATTCAGTACTTCCCCCCCCCCTAAAAAGGTATTCTGAGGGGTACTCTCATTTTCCTACCCATATTGAAATACTGTCCCTCAATGAGACCAAACTTTGATTCACAAAATGTTTAGGGGTATGCATACCCCTGCGTACCCCCCCCCCAAGAAAAAAGCACTGCTTACATTTATTTTATCATTTCCCGCATATTCTAAATTAACCTCTCTGCAGCAATGCCTCTTCCCCTCCACCCCTGCCATATATGAAGGTCACCTATTAAAGTAATTAGATTCACATTTGAAGCATATAAAAGGCCTGCACTGATAGCTTTTTATCTCACAGCTGTATTGTATGTACTTATTTCAGCACCATTGGTAATTGATTTGAACTGAATGGAGATTTGGGAACTGCTTCCTGGGCAAATATTCCCATTTCTTCATCCTCTTCTCCATAGCATCTGAAAAATGTCTGCAAGGCACTTGAATTCATCGGCGGTTTCAGTTCATTACAATTCATGGAGTAGTAGAAGAATCCAGATGATTGCTTCAGTCTTTATTACACTAATTTCCATTTTATGTATCTCCGTTCAGTTATTTGTTTATGTTCTTAGAGATGATTTTGTCATTTAAAAATATGAGCCATCTATCTAGTTTATCAGGCTGTGTCTCAATCTACAATCCATTTGAATGATGTGAATTACAAAAATGAAGAAGAAAAGGATGGCTTGATGTTCAGGGCCAAACCAATATGCCTATGCAAAGACACTTTACACTGTCTGAATGTTTTAGCTGAGATTCCTGCCTTACTGGGGCCTAGACTAGATTAGTCCCTTCCAACTCTACAGTTTTATGATTCTAAGCATATTTGCATGTAAAAGACATAGTGGATTTATATATCGGTATAATTTTTTTCTATAAGCAGAATATAACAGGGATTTATGATCTTGCCCACAAGACCAACATTAGAACAGTTTAGCCAGGTAGTAACTTTTCAGGGAACTTTTCAACATATGCATATTCACAGGATGGCTTCCAGAAGTCATCCAGAGAATACAAAGGATGAATTCACATTGCCTGTGTCAACACACGGTTCGACAGATCGGTTTATACTATGCTGAAGAGAAGCAGGAATCTCAGCTAAAGCATCCCTGACAGAAGGTCGCTCATCCAACTTCTGCCTCCAAGGAAGGAGAGACCACCACCTTCCAAGGAAGCCCATTCTACTGTCGAACAATTCTAGGTTCTCACAACATTGCATGTTATCTATTCTAAGTTGATAGACTCAATACCAAAGAATATACCATTTGTCCTTTAATTTCTCAATTTGCAATTTCCCTAAATTCCAGTGGGTAGGATTAAAGGAATCTTTTCAGCCGATGTCAGTAATTCTGAAAACTGGATAGGCAAGTGTGTCTGGATACAGCAGCAGGCTTCTGTTATGTTCTCACATTCTTAGGAGGAGGAGGGGAAAGGAGATTGTTAGCCGCTTTGAGACTCCTTCGGATAGTGAGAAGCAGGATATCAAATCCAAACTACTCTTCTTCTTCTTCTTCTTCTTCTTCTTCTTCTTCTTCTTCTTCTTCTTCTTCTTCTTCTTCTTCTTCTTCTTCTTCTTCTTCTTCTTCAGAAACCCTTGGCTGTGGATGTGTTCCTGGGAGTCATTTTGGACTCACATCTGTCCATGGAGGCACAGGTCAATTCTGTGTCCAGGGCAGCTGTCTACCAGCTCCATCTGGTACTCGGGTTGAGACCCTACCTGCCCGCAGACTGTCTTGCCAGAGTGGTGCATGCTCTGGTTATCTCCCGTTTGGACTATTGCAATGCGCTCTACGTGGGCAGGGCCGGTGTGTCCATTTAGGCGAACTAGGCAGTTGCCTAGAGCACGTAAATGGAGGGGGCGCAACCCCCCCCGTGCCACTGCCGCCCTCCCACGGCGCTCGCTCGCGCTCCTCCCGCCTATGGAGGTCCTATGGAGCGCGAGCCAGAAGGAGAGCTCAGCGCCCTCCCGCCTATGGAGGGAACGCTGTGGGTTCCTCAGCAGCTGCAACGAGCGAGTGGTGGTGGTGGCTTGCGCTCTCCTTTTGGCTTGCGCTCCTCCTGCCTATGGAGGGGACGCAGAGGCGTCAGAGGCGTTGTGCATGGGGCATGACGCATGCGTCATGACGCATGTGCCGGGGGCGCCAGAAGGTGATTTTCCCTAGGGCACAAAAAGCCCTAGCACCGGCCCTGTACGTGGGGCTACCTTTGAAGGTGACCCGGAGAATGCAGCAGTTAGACTGGTGACTGGGAGTGGCCACCAAGACCATATAACACCGGTCCTGAAAGACCGACATTGGCTCTCAGTACGTTTCCGAGCACAATTCAAAATGTTGGTGCTAACCTTTGAAGCCCTAAACGGCCTCGGCCCAGTATACCTGAAGGAAGATCTCCACCCCATCGTTCTGGCTGGACACTGAGGTCCAGCACCGGGGGCCTTCTGGCGGTTCCCTCACTGTGAGAAGCCAAGTTACAGGGAACCAGGCAGAGGGCCTTCTCAGCGGTGGCACCCGCCCTGTGGAATGCCCTCCTATCAGATATCAAGGCAATAAGTAACTATCTGACTTTTAGAAGACACCTGAAGGCAGCCCTGTTTAAGGAAGTTTTTAATGTTTGATCTTTTACTGTGTTTTTAATATCCTGTTGGAAGCTGCCCAGAGTGGCTGGGGAACCCGGCCGGATGGGCGGGGTATGAATTGTTGTTGTTGTTGTTGTTGTTGTTGTTGTTGTTGTTGTTGTTGTTGTTGTTGTTATTCATTAGCGAGCTGCAGCTTGCTGATTCTTGCATAAGACTAGTAAAACAACCAAGAATATTTCTCCTAAGTTACCAGTTTAGCTTGGTACATAAATTTACAACCAGATTCTATCATCCTCTTCATCCACAGTCTCAGGATGCCAATTCTCGAGTGAAGGGGCCATGGTGCTGTGGATGAAGCATCTGCTTGCATGCAGAAACCCTCAGGTTTCATCCTGTGACACCATTACTCATAAGGATCTCAGGCAGAATAGCTGGGGAAAGTTTCCACCTGATATCTAGACTGATGACATTAGTCAGAATGGACAAACCTAGTAGAAGACGTCTTTATTCCCTAATGTATCAACTAGTACATTCATATTTTTGTGTTGTGCGATCCATCCTGATGTGCCACAAACAGATTGATATCAAGTTTTGGCAACTTTACCACATTGCCTCCCACCTAAAAATGTCTATGATGGCTTTTCTGGCTGATACGATTGCAGAAATAATTATCATTAGAGAGCTAAGCTCCACTGACTGAAAAAGTGTGTCAGGAGTATGGGCAGGAGTCAGGCCTGTAGTGCTTTGCAGGACTGGGGCCTGCCTCAGCTTGTGCTGGAGAAGCAAGGAGTGGCCATTCAGGTGAGGCCTCAGCTTGTGCCGGAGAAGCAAGGAGTGGCCACTCAGGTGAGACCACTTGATACCTCACTGCACCTGGTGGCAGGAGCTGGGAGGGATAAAAGCTCAGCATTTCCCTTCAGCTCTTTGCCACAGCAACGCTAGCCCTGCTTGGTTGCCTCTGGCCTCTTGCTCCTTGTTCCTTGGACCCTCGCCTTGCCGACGCCTTGATCCTCAACCCTTGGACCTTTGCCTTGCCGACGCCTTGCTCCTTGACTCCCAGACTTCGCCTCTGCCTTGCTCCTTGACCCTGCGACTGCCTGCTGCTGGACCCTCAGCCCTGCACCTGTTCCTGCTTCTACACCACCATCTTGCCTCTGGTCCCAACATCCTCAGCCAGGGCTTCAACCGCCCGCCGACCGGACGGTGACAAACTGACACATCTTCTGGGTTAAAACATGCCTTGAATCAGGGCATATAGAAGAGAGGAACTGCAGACAGACGGTAAGGAGGGAATATACCCCTGGTGAGTATTTTCCTAATGCTTGAAATTTCAGATCACAAGTAATTAATCGGTGCCATGTAAATTATCTGTACTTAAAAACGGATGAGGTAAGTATAAAGCAATCACTCAAACCCGAGTTGCTTTTGGGAGGTGTGTGGGGAGAGAGGGGTGTTACTGAAGCATACCAGGTCCTGAGAAGGTTCTGTTGCTGTATCAATAGTAGAGCTTTCTTTATTTGCATTGCTGACCAAACTCTTGAGACACAGGAGATCTTCCATCAGTTAAAAAAAAGACATTGTGGGGGCTGGATGGACCACTGTTCAACCTAAATGTAAGGACAGGGCCATCATTTCAAAACCTTGCTAAGACTTTTGTGCAAGTTCCGTTCCTGTTTCCATGTGCAAAATATATACATATTATGTGCATAATATACCGTATGCATAATATGTACATGAGTAATATGGCAAAGAAAAGTGTTGAAACTGCACTTGAATGGTCTACGAAGAAATGAAAAAGATTGTGAGAATAACATTTAAAAAAAAGACCAGAGGCCTTCTTGTTGGGTATCCTGAATAGAGACTTACCTGTCCAATATAGGGAGATTTTCCTATATGCATCAGCTGCAGCCCGGTTACTAATAGCGGCCAGGTGGAAGGGGGACACGCTCCCAACACTCCAGGAGTGGCAATGTAAATTGTCAGATATGGTAGAGTTGGCTCAGTTAACAGATAATTTAAGGGGAGTTACAAAACAGATGTTTACCAAAAAATGGGATGTGATTAAGAGATATATGCAAGAGAGAAATGGACATTCTGTAATTTCCATGGCAGCCTTAGAATGACTGGCCTATAAAGTAGTATTAGAACCTAAAATAATTATCGGTATGATTGGATTCATTGATGTACAAAAGGGATGATAAGAGGACGAAAAGTATGTACTTCGCAAAAAAGAAGAGTTGCGCTATGGGAGGTGACGGGAAGTCATCAGGGCAATAATAATGAAAACAAATTTGTAGTTTGTTTAATGAAAATCTTTATTTTTGTGAGACGACAGTGGATTGACGTACTTTAGTATGAAATATCTGTTCTGTTTCTGTTTCTGTTTGAAATATCTGTTCTGTTTGTTTTGTTATAAAAATCAATAAAGATGTTTGCTCATTAAAAAAAAATGAATTGTGTAGTTTCAATAAACAATATTTTGACCCTATCTGAGTTTTCTTTAGACAGTGATTCCACAGCGTTCAAGGTAGAGTACAAACAAACAGTGCCATCTTTTGGAGAAGGCTTAAATTCCATACAGATATATAAAATGCAGACATTCTTTCTGCAGCGATCTACTCCGGGGTACTACCCTCTGAATGGAAGAATTTGCAGCCACAAAAAGGCCTGTGAGCACAGCAGATGACTTTGGGTGCACACATGTCCCATGAAGCTGTCTTAATTCCTTTTTAAAACCACCTAAACTAGTAGTTATCATTACATCATTAAACTAACTTCAAATGTCCTAAATAAATAAGGCCTCCTTGGAGAAAGCAGATGGTTTTGTTGGTCCTGAACCTACTCCAGTCAAATCATCACACCACAAAAGCTGTTAGGAGTTCTAACGTTATCAGAGAAGATCCTCCATCATACCAACAAAAATGGAATGGCAGACGAAATTATTTGAGAATGCTGAGATGGCAAGATTAACGGGGGAAATTAGGAATCACAACGTCCAAAAATTTAAGAGAGTGGGATAAATACAGACAATACCTAAAAGATCACTGTAAACACCTGAAATCTTTGGCAGGTCTTGAATGACTCCTGTAATGTGACATAACTTATGGAAATAATGGATAAATATTAACTAGATGCTATTTAATATGCAGTTTAATTTAGAAAGGTAGAGGACTGTGGCGTTCGTACAGAGCCCCCAGTTGCTTCACGAACTATTAACCTGTACACCACTGCTTTATTCTTCCGCTGCCACCAACCAAGTTTTTTCTGGTGAAATACTGAGTCTCAGTCAGGTTGTAAAGTCAACAACGAAGATAAAAGTTTATTGAAGAACAAGCAAGTTTTAAATATATTCAGAACCGTTTCTGAAATGCACGCCCTTAACTAGATGTGGCACTATCTCGCACTGTCACACTCCTCTCTCTCAGTTCTATTCCCCATCTCTCACTCTAGCTGTCCCAACTGCTATGTTCGTCTTCCTGGCTCTGTCTGACTCTGACACCTCTATCTCCCAATGGTAAAACACCTGGGCTGAGCCTCGAAACCAGGTAGGCTCTGCCTCTGAGCTTTCTCATTGGTCAGTCTACATTAACCATTTCCATCCCCCCCCCGGTACAAACATAATCATAAGGAATGGGCAAACGCCACAAGGACCCATGTTGGGCCAGAGGGAAGTCTCAATACTTCATTATTTATCTTTGCTTTATTTCCAACATTTCAGTATATTCTTTTGTGTATATTTTTGATGGAGAAGGTTAACTGTGATGTATTCCCAAAAAAATGCGAAGGGAAAAAAAAACCAGAGAAGACCCTCCATCATCTTCCCACATAGACTTTAGATACTTTAGACTTTAGATACTTTCCCACTGTAATTACATTGTCTCCCTCCGTATGCAAACTCACTAATGACAGGTTCTTCCTGGGTTCCGCCAATCCTGGGGCTGAGAGGGGAGTGCTGTCAGTCTTTGAAAGCCACAGTGGATCCCAGAAGCAGGGAAGCGCTATTGAGCTGTTGGGACGCAGCTTCTTTGATGCTCGAGCTCTTATGAGAAACGTTTGGGGCAAAGGATTCCCTTGTAGGGAAGTCATTCTGTTCAGCCTGCAAGATTGGCAAGGTTTGAGCTGAAGCAAGATGTAGCATACACGATTGCAGCCGAAGCATACCTGAGATACGGAGGGGTGGGGGGGATATGTTTGAAAAAGCCGTCCAGTAGAGAGTCTTCATTGAAAGGATGTGGGTAGAAGCAATCATATGTCTCGATTTTTGTGGTGTTAAGTATGGGAGGCAAGCCCAGCAGAGAGAGGGGAGGTACCTCTGCAGATAAAGTATTTTATAGGATGAGCTGCTGAAGGGGAAAATGGGGGGTGCGGTGCAAGTGCTTGAGCACATGAAGGCCAAAGCAAGAAAATGATAGTGGTGTTGTTGTTGTTTAGTCGTTTAGTCGTGCCCGACTCTTTGTGACCTCATGGACCAGAGCACGCCAGGCACTCCTGTCTTGCACTGCCTCCCGCAGTTTGGTCAAACTCATGTTCGTAGCTTCGAGAACACTGTCCAACCATCTCGTCCTCTGTCGTCCCCTTCTCCTAGTGCCCTCAGTCTTTCCCAACATCAGGGTCTTTTCCAGGGAGTCTTCTCTTCTCATGAGGTATTGGAGCCTCAGCTTCACGATCTGTCCTTCCAGTGAGCGATAGTGGTGAGGGAACATATTTTTATTGAAACTAAATTTACAGTTGAGCTTAAATCAACTCAACCATTGCAAATAACAGTTATATACAGGTAAAGAATGTGTTTATCTTCACAAAACCTCAGACTGCTAGTGGTGGACTGGCTCTGGTTAAATTACCAGGTCATTTCCAGGTCCTTCAAATAACCCTGGAGTGGGGTCTGCCTCCCCACCCCCACCCCACATTCCTAAAACTGCCTCCAGGAACTTTCAGTATCTTCACTCATTTTCTCCCAACCATCAGTTTTCTCAGGTATTTTGTTCTTCAACTTGAGAACTCACAGCTTTGAGTCAGATGGGCATGCAATTGGCAGGTACCGTTTCAATGGAAGCCCTAAGCAGGAAATATGAATTAACCCATGTGAGCACTGTGTTGTGAGCACGGCTTCCCCACCCACACCCACCCCAAAATATCTCCGCCTTCCTGCACAGAGTGCAAAAGAGGACTGGAGAGGACATTCCCCATAACTTCAAGTGTCCCTATTTCCCAAGATAGTCCCAGAATTATGAAAGCCACCCCGGGTTCTGATTTGATCCTGGAATGTCCCTATTTCTTCCCCCAGTGCCACCGCTTGTCCTGGGCCATTGAGGTGATGGCTGCTAGGGAGCATCCCATTGCCTCTCCATGGCTGCCGCTGCTGTTGTCCTCCCTTGGGCAGCTTGTAGCGGCAGGGCCACCCTGGGAAGGAAGGAAGGAAGGAAGGAAGGAAGGAAGGAAGGAAGGAAGGAAGGAAGGAAGGAAGGAAGGAAGGAAGGAAGGAAGGAAGGAAGGAAGGAGAGAGCACAAGGAGTCTTGATTTTAAAATAGTAATACTTTGTGTGTCAGCATAAAGTCCCCAATCCTGGCTCAACAGAAGATACACCGACATAAATTGTTCATCCTGGCTGAGCCAAGACTGGTGTAAGCACCCCACAAATGGCATACCCTCCAGCATGCCACCGATGAAAATAGAGACGTCCTATTCCATAACCATAAGTTTACTATTTATCCCCTCCCATCTGACCAGGTTGCCCCAGCCTATATAAAAACACAATAAAACATTGCACATTTAAAAAAAACTTCCCTATACAGTGGAACCTCGGTTTATGAACACCTCGGTTTACGAATTTTCGGTTTGCGAACGCCGCGGACCCATCTGGAACGGATTAATTCACTTTCCATTACTTTCAACGGGAAAGTTCGCTTCAGTTTATGAACGCTTCAGTTTATGAATAGACTTCCGGAACCAATTACACCCATGCTTCGGGTTAAGTACGCTTCAGGTTGAGTACTCCGCGGACCCGTCTGGAACGGATTAATCCACTTTCCATTACTTTCAATGGGAAAGTTCGCTTCATTTTATGAACGCTTCAGTTTAAGTACTCCGCGGACCCGTCTGGAACGGATTAATCCACTTTCCATTACTTTCAATGGGAAAGTTCGCTTCAGTTTATGAACGCTTCAGTTTAAGTACTCCGCGGACCGTCTGGAACAGATTAATCCACTTTCCATTACTTTCAATGGGAAAGTTCACTTCAGTTTATGAACGCTTCAGTTTATGAACAGACTTCCAGAACCAATTGTGTTCATAAACCGAGGTACCACTGTACAGATGGCTAAGGGGTTGGATAACTCCAAACGCTCTGAAATTTCTCCGATGAAAATAGGGACATCCTAAGGAAAAGCAAGACATGCTTAGATCAAATCAGAAACTGGGATTCCTTTTATAAATCCAGAACTGTCCCTGAAAAATAGGGACACTTGGAGGGTCTGAAAGGGGTGTTCTGGGAGTGGTACAGTGGTACCTCTACTTACGAATAACTCTACTTACGAATGTTTCTACTTACGAATGGAGCTCCGTCCGCCATCTTGGATGCGGTTTAGATAGGATTTTCTCTACTTATGAATTTTTAGATAGGGTTGCTTCGACTTACGAATTTTTTCTCCCAATTCATTCCTATGGGATCTGACTTACAATTTTTTTCGACTTACAAATGTGTGTTCGGAACGCATTAAATTCGTAAGTAGAGGTACCACGGTACTTAGGCTGGATCCTAAGCATGCTCAGCTCAGTCACATGACCTGGAAACCTGATGTAGAACACTATTTCAAAGGCTAAATTTCCTTCCGTCAAGCTTAGGCAAAGCAGGAGCAACAGCCCCGCTGCTGAACAGCGTTTGGATCCTGTGTAACTCTACGCCAGCTTCTTGTGCATAAGATTGCTCCCTCATTCTCCCATTCAAAGTAATCACACCTCAATGTGCTTAAACTATGGCTGGGGGCATGCCCCGCATACATTTTATGAAAAGTGACTCAACTTTCCCAATGTGCAAAATATAGCTACTCCATTTCAGACTTCTGTAGACTATTAAATAAAAAGATGGCCAGAGTGCCAGAATGATTATTGCCAACAATCAGGCAGCTACAATTACAATTACACTCCAATGGAAGACATTTCATAGCACATTCTTCAGTCTGCTTATTTAAGTGGCTTATAAACCTTTGTTTTTTGTCCTCTCTCCAGGAAAGGAAAATGGGAGCCTGAAGATCCTGCTGCTCTTTTGGTAACTGTCCCGTTCCCATTGTTGATACAGACTGTCTCATGTTGGTAGCCAGCCCACACTTGACCAAATTTCATTCCTTCCTAACCTAAGATGACCTACAGCTATTTAAAAAAAAACCCTGTGTCTTTTATATAGACACAAACAGAAAATGCTAGATTGAATTCTCAATTACCCTGTGTTTTGTATGGCTAAGTACACAGTCTATCTAAGATAATTCAATTTGGTTTAATTACTGATTTCCAAAGTTTGACATATCATTTTTGTAGCAAAATTTGCTGAAATGCCAAAAAAGGAATAATCTCACGAGCAGATAACAATGCGTAAATAGTGTTGTTGTTGTTTTCAATTTAGACCCTCTGGTTTCCTTCTTTGAGCCATTACCCAAACTATGATCCAGTTGACAAAATGCAGAGAGGGAGATTGACTGTACACATGCTGTAACTGACAAAAAAAAGAGAGGGGGGGAGCAAAAACACAAACATATCTCAAATGGGAAAGACCCACCACCTGGGGGAAAAAATGAATTTTCATTACACTGTTCAATTCCTGAAGTAAATTTCTTGAGAACAAAATCCTTGCTTTATCATCCCACTTAATACCGTAATGTTGTCGTGTAGGGGGCAATCCTATGGCAAGATCCACCAGGTGAGGAGATTAGGAAGCAGCAGATCTCAGTTGTAGCTGAGGGATTCCTGGCTCAGATAAAAAAAATCCTTCTGTAGCACCTTAAAGACCAACTAAGTTTTTATTTTGGTATGAGCTTTCGTGTGCATGCACACTTCTTCAGATACCAGCGTGCATGCACACGAAAGTTCATACCAAAATAAAAACTTAGTTGGTCTTTAAGGTGCTACTGAAGGAATTTTTTTATTTTGCTTCGACTCAGACCAACACGGCTACCTACCTGTAACTAGAACTATGGCTCAGATAGTATTCAGTTCCTGACCCCCAACTCTGCTGAACATATTCTGGCATAATTTGCTCAGCTCGCCACTAACCTAAAGACAGCAGGACTAGCTGTGTAGGTTTGACATTGTTTGAATTTATGCTGCTCACAGTTAACAGAATTTGCATTCCATATGTCTCAAACTAATAGCAATCACATTTGTTATAAACCTTTGCTCCAACATGGCATAGTGCTAGTACTAAGATAAGAAATCTACAGAGAAAGGATGTGGGGGCAGAAAAGAAATGCAAACCACAAACTCTTTTTCTTAGAAATGTGTTTATTAAAAAAAAAGTCATAGCATTCAAAAGCAATGCTTATTATACAATATAAAATAATAGTAACATGGGCCTCTATGCATTTATTGGGAATAGGTTTGTATTGCAAAAATCTATGACAGCATTTACAGTATAACAACATTTGCAATAGGATAAAAAGTCTGTTGAACAATTACATAAATACTCTTAACAAATCGCTTTGTCTGCCGCATACTTTTCCATATTCCCAGCTGTGCGGTGTTAATCTATTTCAAAGGCACAATCTTGAAAACATTACTGCCATTTCTCAGCCCTTCCTGAAAGAACCCAATTCTTTCTCCCTCAAGAATTCCAACATGACGTGGAAGGACTTTGCTAGAATGAAGAATTTTTGGAGATGCAAAAAGTACCTAAAATTATCAACAGTCGTCTAATGATACTTGGCCCTTGACTTCTCAGTAACACTGATCAGATCGAAGAGAAGCTGTTAAATTAATAAAACACCAAGAAACATCACATTTGCTAGTAGCAAATGATCATATTAGCTGCAGTTTTCCCCCCAACGGGATTAACAAAGTGCACCAGTTATCTATACAATTTTCAAACATTAAATACACATACAGTAAGTTTTTTAAATATTTTGTATCAAATACTTTAGGACAAATATAAATTAAAGATTTTTTTCAAACAAAACATACACCTGAAATATAACTTGATATTACAGAATATAAAAATACCCATTTTGCCTTTTTTGGGGGGGGGGGGACTTATGGATTTGCAAGTTCTGCGTGAGGCTGAGAATCCATTGGCAGGGCTTCCTTTCAAATTAAAAAAGGCTCAGTGCTCAATGTGTGGGACTCCTATCTTCTTTCTTGTACAATGGCAAGCCAACTGCAGAACCAGAGAATCTCAAGAAGCTTAACAGATCAGGCCAGCCTCAAATAATTTTATCAGCTAATGACTAAGAAGTTGACTCTAACCTGGGGTTATATTGTACATGCCACAGGAACCTTTTCCGTGGCATGGCTGCAGGGAAGAAGGGACATCTCCAGGAACATAGATCAAAAAGCTTCTGTGCTGGGTTAAGAAGACCAGGTTTACAAACTGCATGTTCTTCTAGACCAGGCATCCCCAAACTGCGGCCCTCCAGATGTTTTGGCCTACAACTCCCATGATCCCTAGCTAACAGGACCAGTGGTTGGGGAAGATGGGAATTGTAGTCCAAAACATCTGGAGGGCCGAAGTTTGGGGATGTCTGTTCTAGACAAAGCACTGAAGCTTTAAATCTCCTTCTCTTGTATGTGAAGGGCAGGTGGGGTGGGGTGGGGGTGGGGTGTATGAACCTGAGGCTTGGTTGTTGCACATAAACCAAGCCAGCATAATTCCAGCGCTTAGTCATTTCTGTAGCAAGCCTCACACCAGACACGGTGGCACACAGAAGGGAAGGTGTTTCTTACTGAAAGCACATGAAATTACAGGGCAGTTGTGACATACAAAGAAGGCTGGAAGCTTAGAAAATGGGGGGGTCCCTGCATTCAAACTAGTTGCCCACCTGTGCTCTAGCTCCTATTGAGCAATTTAAGGAGTTTTCTTAATTTAAAAAAAAAGCATGCTGAATTCATTTTGATGGACTCATGTCAAATGCTTCATGCTTTAAAGATTACTTCTTGCAAGGAACAATCAACGCCTTCCCACACCTAACTATATTTTATTAGCACCTCTTGACACTCCAAGTGGGAACATCCCTTGGGTCTGCCGTTACAACCTTGAACATCTCCTTTGCTAAACCCTGGTTGTTGTTTTCCGAAAAAACCATTGCTCAGCACGCTGACTATGCCGTACACATTTGATGGCAGCAAACACAGGTTGTGACACACTGACAACCCTGGACCTTTGATGGGAGGATCTGCATGTTAAATGTGTTTCTAGACATTACAGGTTACATCAAGATTAAATTAGCTGAATTTAATTCCTACCAGAATCAATGGGACTAAAGTTATGATTAACATTTTCCACTGATTTCAATGGAGTCAAAGTTCAACTAACTTTAATCTGGATCCAACTCAATTACCGTATTTTTCTGTGTATAAGACTACGTTTCCCCCCCTTAAAAATAATGTCAGAAATCAGGGGGCGTCTTATACATGGATGCATCTCCCCCGTTTTCTTAAATCTGACTCCCCCAAAATAGGGGGCATCTTATATACATAGGGGCATCTTATAGACAGAAAAAATATGGTATGTTTAGATAGGCACTTAAACTCTTGGTAGATGTATAAAGGTAAAGGGGCCCCTGACCATCAGGTCCAGTCGTGTCCGACTGGGGTTGCGGCGCTCATCTCACTCTATAGGCCGAGGGAGCCGGCGTTTGTCCGCAGACAGCTTCCGGGTCATGTGGCCAGCATGACAAAGCTGCTTCTGGCGAACCAGAGCAGCGCAGGGATACACCGTTTACCTTCCCGCCGGAGCGGTCCCTATTTATCTACTTGCACTTTGATGTGCTTTCAAACTGCTAGGTGGGCAGGAGCTGGGACCGAGCAACGGGAGCTCACCCCGTTGCAGGGATTCGAACCGCCGACCTTCTGATCAGCAAGCCCTAGACTCTGTGGTTTAACCCACTGCGCCACCTGGGTCCCTTGGTAGATGTATATAACCTTTTAAAAAATTATCACTGCGAGATGGTTGGACAGTGTTCTCGAAGCTACGAACATGAGTTTGACCAAACTGCGGGAGGCAGTGCAAGACAGGAGTGCCTGGCGTGCTATGGTCCATGGGGTCACGAAGAGTCGGACACGACTAAACGACTAAACAACAACAATCACTGCATTGTCGAATAGTCAATCACCCCCCACTTGCAGTGTCACCTAGATAAGCAATAGCTTCTTCCTCTTTCATTGCTGGTCTTCCATCACAACAGGAAAAGCACTCTTACATTGCAGGAGAAATTCATGAGGAACAACTTCAGTGCCAGAAGTTACAAAATGTACAACACTGGAACCTTTGGCGCCATATCCCTTGGCCAGAGGGGGTTGGGGGGAGTGGGACAAAAAGAAAGCAAATGAAGGCACATAGGTACAAAATACAACACACACCAGATGCAATTCTGCCTGCAGAAGAACAAATATTTTCATCATCTGGAAAACAAACAAGGAGAAGTGGCAATTCTGTTTTTAATTAAAGATTCTAACATTTTCCCTGAAACCAGGTCTAGAGAGACTTTTAAAATGGGCAAAATAAAATTGGCTTTTCAAATGCTTTGGTTATGGGGGGAAATAGTACTAATGTTTATTTAAAAGTGCCATCAGTATACAGGTTGCTTTGCAGACCAAACATGCAAAACAAAACAAATGTTAAAAATCCGCACTTCTAAATCTCCCATCAAAATGAAAGCTGGAATCCTTTACACACTTACCTAGGAGTAAACCCCATTGAACTCCCTGGGATTTACTTCTGAGTAGATATGTACAGGATGGTTTTGTAAGTTAGTTGCATTTAGTTCCCCCAAAATATTGATTTCAATGGAACTTGCAAGCAACTAACTTAGTCCGGATTCCACCTTTTGTTTCTCGAGCATCACGAAAAGTGTGCTCGGATTTTCAAGTAAGTCTCTAAAAAAAATAGTTTAGATGTTGTTATGGACTGCTGCCAATTTATATCCACATATCCCAAATCCATAACCCAATAATCTTCACAAATAAATTTCAAATTAAGAATTGGGAAATGAAGTATCCTAAGTGCAACTGAGCTGTAGAGAAGAATGTCTGCAACAAGGATGGCCAATGTGGTGCTCACCGGATGTTCTCGGGGTACAACTCCCATCAACCCCTAGTCAGCCTCTTCAATGGCCAGTAGTTATGGGAGTTGTGGTCCAAGAAGAGATGGAGAGCACCACATTGACTACCCCTGGTCTACGGAGAAATGTTCGTTCCTGTACAATTGGATCCTAAAAGCTGTTCCATCACATCTCCCGTAATCTGGTCCAGTTGAATGAATAGGCTACTTCCCCTCTGAAAAATCCTGTAGCAAAACTCAATCGATATCCCTTATTTTAAAGGCCCCAAAGTAAGTACCTTCCGGAGAGCGATCCAGTAATGATGGGTATGATACCTGGATACTTATTATTTCACCAGATTTCAGTTTGAAAAACCCTCCTACATTTACAGAATAAAAATGAAATTCTGAGTCTCCGGACCAATTCTTTGTACTTCCTCCTTTCATCAAAACTACAGGGTTTCTCCTTTTAGCATCTGTTTTCATGACATATACCATCAACTGCAGAATTTGTCCAGTTAGGTTTCCCAAAGCTTCATGGTGTCTAAAGCATACATTGGTGTACAGATAATAAAAGCCATCATGATTGACTTCCAATTTTCCATCGCTGAATGTCATATTCAGTATGTTTGCCCAGCCTTTGTCGTGATGCCAAGATGTAAGGTTCACTTTTTTGGTACCTGTGGGGGAAACAGATAAGAAAATGCATATCTTATTTTAAGTTTAATGTCACAGGTGGATAATATATTGTTTTTGCAGCCATGAGTTGGTGTATACCTAGAATTGGTATGTAGAAGACATCTGAAGGCAGCCCTGTTCCGGGAGGCTTTTAATGTTTAATAGTAAAATAAAAAAATTCCTTCAGTAGCACCTTAAAGACCAACTAAGTTTTTATTTTGGTATGAGCTTTCGTGTGCATGCATCTGAAGAAGTGTGCATGCACACGAAAGCTCATACCAAAATATAAACTTAGTTGGTCTTTAAGGTGCTACTGAAGGAATTTTTTTATTTTACTTCGACCCAGACCAACACGGCTACCTACCTGTAACCAATGTTTAATAGATTACTGTGTTTTATTTTTCTGTTGGAAGCCACCCGGAGTGGCTGGGGAGACCCAGCCAGATGGGCGGGGTCTAAATAATAAATTGTTGTTGTTGTTGTTGTCGTTATTATTATTATTGTTGTTGTTGTTGTTGTTGTTATTGTTATTATTATTACTGTTATTAAGGCAGCCCTGCAAAGAGAAGTGTTTTAATGTGTAAGGTCTAGAGCCTTCAACTTGACTTTACTCTTAAATCTCTCTTAACTTAATTTCCTCCATTTCTCTGGTCTCATTCCAACTCCACAAGTCTATGATTCAATGACTCTTCTAGCTATGACTGGGGAAGCAAACTCAGATGGCCATTTAACAACGCCCATGACTCTAGTTATGCACAGAGATGCTAATCTCTCGGTCCCAGCCAAAGGGTTACCATGTTCTGCAGCTGTTTAAAAATGGGGTGTGGGTAGGGGACATGGCATAATCTGCACAGAGAGCATATTATACAGATTATAGGTTTTCCACAGTATTAGGCTATCTATTCAGTGAACTGTGGGCTAAGAATATTGGATTCTACTTGGACAGGAGACTCTTGAGAGTCCCATGGACTGCAAGAAGATCAAACCTATCCATTCTTAAGGAAATCAGCCCTGAGTGCTCCCTGGAAGGACAGATCGTGAAGCTGAGGCTCCAATACTTTGGCCACCTCATGAGAAGAGAAGAATCCTTGGAAAAGACCCTGATGTTGGGAAAGATTGAGGGCACTAGGAGAAGGGGACGTCAGAGGACAAGATGGTTGGACAGTGTTCTCGAGGCTACGAACATGAGTTTGACCAAACTGCGGGAGGCAGTGCAATACAGGAGTGCCTGGCGTGCTGTGGTCCATGGGGTCACGAAGAGTCGGACACGACTAAACAACTAAACAACAACAACACTTGGACAGAAGGAAGTGGTCAGAACAGAATCATAACTGTCAGCTGATTTTAGCCAATTAATCATAAATTCATTTTAAGTAAACGGTGTTTCTGTACGCTCTGGTTTCCGCCACAGTGTTCCATTGCGCCAGAAGCGGTTTAGTCATGCTGGCCACGTGACCTGGAAAGCTGTCTGTGGACAAACACCGGCTCCCTCGGTCTGAAGCGAGATGAGCGCCACAACCTCATAGTCGCCTTTATCTTTTTTACCTTACCTTCTAAGTGAACATTCATATTACCCAAACTGAGTATATACCTGTATGTATTTTGGAGTTGTTGAAGGAAGTGTAACATAACTTACAATTTAATCAACAGAAGCCACCATATAACTAACAATACAATTGACTCAACAGAAGCCTGCATTAAAAGGGAAAGACCATTTAAAAACATTTCCCTTTTCACCCATCCTCTATTCTGGAAACACACCAGAGCCAAGATAACCCCAGATAATGGGAAGTATGCCCTTATATTCCAGCCCTACAAATTATTGACATAATTTAGGAGACGTGCTCGTGGATCAACTATCGTATTAGCTTGGAATATTTCATGAATTGTGGTCATGACCGCTGCTGACCAATGCTTCCTTGCTTTCCAGAATTTCCATTGCAAGATTTTAACCAACTTTATGCAAAGTTGAATAATTACATGCCTTACAAATGGGGGTGAGGGAGATCTGAAATCAGGAGGCCTCACAGAAGTTTTGCCGTCTTACGAAAACTCCACGACAGTTCGGACGTAATGAAAGCTTAATTTAGAAGTTTAAAGTATTCATTTTCATACTTGGTTACATATTGGCTCAACTTCAGCTACAGCAAACCAATTATTTGCATAAACCCTAGTTCAATTCAACCTGTGGCTTGGCCTCCCAAATTTACAGATAAAACAACAGGTTAGAGCTGCTTGTCTCATTCCATTTTCCATCTGCTCAGTTCACCATTCTAGCCAATGAAAGGAGACAATTGTCATTAAAATGGTTTGTCAATTCAGATTTCCCATGAAGCTACAGTTAATGTAAACCAGGTTTTCAAGCCAGCTTCAAATCATGACCAGATTCTACTTTGCCAGCCAACTTCAAACAATGGTTTATCAATTCAGACATCACACCAAACCATAGTTGAGTTTTCTTAACCATGGTTTTGCACAATAACATAAACTGGCCCAATTCAGACAGCATAATATTGATAGAAACAAGATGAAAAAGGAGCTTACCAGCTGGGATTTTATTGCCATCGATTATGAGGTGGGCAAGGGGTGCTCTGTCAGGCTTGTTTTTCTTGGGCAAATCTAACCATGACGCTCCCATTGTAGCTAAAAGCAAGACATATTGTTAAAATCCCCACAGAAATCTCATAAGATTTAAATAATATCAAGTAATGAAGCCACTATCATACTTACATTTATCTGATCTTGACTGATCCTTGCCAATAATAATACGTTGGACTTCCTAAAAATGGGAGAAACAAGCTTAATTTTGCATAGTGAAGCTACAGCTAAATTTGTCGCATGCTCACAAAGCCTGAAAAACGAAGTGATGCTGAAGTTCGCAACAGTCTGCAAGCCATAAGGTAAAGGTAAAGGGACCCCTGACCATTAGGTCCAGTCGTGACCGACTCTGGGGTTGCGCGCTCATCTCGCATTATTGGCCAAGGGAGCCGGCATATAGCTTCCAGGTCATGTGGCCGGCATGACAAAGCCGCTTCTGGCAAACCAGAGCAGCACATGGAGACGCCGTTTAGCTTCCCGCTGTAGCGGTTCTTATTTATCTACTTGCATTTTGACGTGCTTTCGAACTGCTAGGTTGGCAGGAGCTGGGAACAAGCAACGGGAGCTCACCCCGTCACAGGGATTCGAACCGCCGACCTTCTGATCAGCAAGCCCTAGGCTCAGTGGTTTAACCCACAGCGCCACCTGGGTCCCCTGCAAGCCATACCATCTAGTTAAAGAGGCAGCAAGATCGCAAACGGCTTTGCCCACTTTGGGCTAATTTGTATGTAATGCTGTAAGTTTAAACCATAGTGTTTAGTGTTACATAAAAGAGCTGTAGCAAATCTGCAGGTTCATAAGGTTCCCTCTCCTTCTTTGCCATGGCTGCGAGGAGGAGTCTGGAACTTTCTACTTAGCGTTTTAGATGGCCTGCAGTGCTGTCTGAACTTGGACAGATTTGGGGCTAATTCAAACCATCATTTATCAAGCTGGCTTGTTTTAATTAACCATTGTTAAAATTAAACAGAGTTTAGCAAAAAATGGCACCCACAAATCAAATTCTTCATAAGTTTCCCCAGCCACTCTGGACGGCTCCCAACAGAATATTAAAAACATGATAAAACACCAAACATTAAAAAGATCCCTAAACATCAGTTGACTGATTGGTTGCAATACCATCAGATTAATGAATTATATATAATGGATAAAAAAAGAGGTTTTCAATCTGAAAAATCAAAGTTGGAAACAGAATTAATAGAACAAAAACAAAATCAGTAATGATTGAGTGGGCAAAGGACCTAGGCCACAATATTATGATTGGGAAAGGTTATGGAAAAGTAACATGAGATTTACAGCATGTAATGTGTTGAAAGAAAATTCATATAAGATTATGTATAGATGGTATCTTACGCCAGTGAAACTGGCGAAGTTATATCATAGAAAAGATAATAAATGTTGGAAATGCAAAGAATCAGAAGGGACCTTTTATCACATGTGGTGGACTTGTCCCCGAGTAAAGAGCTTCTGGGATAAGATTTATAATGAACTGAAGAAAGTGTTTAAAAAGATGTTTGTTAAGAACCCGGAAGCTTTTTTACTCAGAATTACAAGGAAAGAATTGCCAAAGAAAGATGTTACTTTTTTTCTGTATGTCACAACAGCAGCAAGGATTCTACTAGCAAAAACTTGGAAATCTGAAGATCTACCAACCGTGGACAACTGGCAGATGAAGCTGATAGAATATATGGAACTGTCTGAGGTTAGCTCAGAGAATCCGAGAACAGGGAAGCGAGACGGTGGAAGAAGATTGGAAGAAATTTAAAATTTATCTGGAAAAGAATTATAAGATTAAAAATAGATAATAAGGGAAATGGATGTATAAAGAGGCTGACGAAGCATTTAGATATTGTTATAAGGGAATAAGTTTAAATGAAATATAGTTATTAAGATTTTTAGATTTTATACTGGGAATGAGTGTTTAAAATGGACCAAGAAAAAAGTGAATAGATAAGTATATTAGAATAAGAAATGGGTTAAGAAGTAGAGAGTGCGATTATAGATTTAACTAGAAACGTGGAAGGGGGGGAGGAGGAAGTCGACAGTGTAAGAAATTTGTGTGTTTGATGATTGTTAAAGAAATAATTATTATTTTTTCTTCTTTTTCTTTGTATTTTTTGCTTTTTATGTATTTTTTGTATTCTTTTTTGGTTGTAAAATCAATAAAAATATTTATAACAAAAAACAAAAGTCGCTTCTGAGCATGCTCCGCCCAGTTCCAAAATGGCGGCCACGCTACTTCCGGTCTGCTACTTCCGGTCCGTTCCCTTATTTTTCAGGCAGGAACTTGGCAGGTATGAGAAGAGACCGTGTTTGATAACACTCTCTTTCTCTCTCAACGCAACAGAGAGAAGTGCTCGTGTTTCTGTGTGAATGCATGCAACAGAAAGAAGTACAGGTTGATGTTCTCCCCAAGAAGCAGGAAGGAGAAATCTGCTAGAAGGAGAAAGTGGAAACCTCTCAGAAGGAACTGCATGGCCTACATGGGTGCAAACACTGAAAGAGAGAAAGACACAGTTTCTTTGAATGTCTAAGGCAGTGTTTCCCAACCAGTGTGCCTCCAGATGTTTTGGGACTACAACTCCCATCATTCCTGACCACTGGTCTTGCTAGCTAGGGATGATGGGAGTTGTAGTCCCAAAACATCTGGAGGCACACTGGTTGGGAAACACTGGTCTAAGGAAGAAGCTGTCATCTTCAACTAAGTAAAACTAAGCCCATGCTTTGTGAATAGGTACTTTGCCCATATTCTTCTTTAGCTATAAGTTCTGCAAGGAAAAGCTTTTGAATATTTTAAGAAGTGTTTGGGCATTGTTTTAATTTCAAGAAAAGTGTCAGTAGCACTATCTGAGCAGATAGGCTGCCTAGAAGTGACTGTGTGAGAAAGAGAAAAGATCACAATCATTGTCTTCCAGGAAATTCTCTGGTTTCTATCTCTGCAGCTCAGGAAGTAAACTGCAGAGAAAGCAAACTGGTTCAGAATGTTGAAGCCACAGAAATTGGTCCAGTGAATCTTTATAACAACAAATAGCACAACATGGAAAAGGGGACTGTCCACTGAAAGCAAAATATCCCAATATCTGACAATATTTGCCAGGTTGAACCGGGGTGGGGTGGGGGGCAGGTGAGGAATGGAGATTGTGGACCAGATGGGGCAGCCCTACAGGCTTCATCCAACCCCCGGTCACATCATCCACAACTGGGTAAAAGAGTGAATTCCAGAAGGCCAGATTCTGTCACTCCTGCACGACAAGTTGCAACTATCAAAATCCCCTCTATTCTGCAATTATGAGAAGCCATGCACTCCACATATAGTTACAACATTTAAAGTGGTCCCTGTTGCAGGTTGCAGCTTAGGTGGGCCCTAGCCATGGGCACACTGAAGAATATTCACACAAGTCACATTTATCCTGACGCCAAACAGTTTTTAATTCTAACCCTACGAAAAGCACTTTGCATCCTCACACCGCCGACTCAAAAACAGCAGCAACATTGACGAAGGCTTTGCAGAGTCTTCCAAATGCTACACAACGTTGCGTAATTCTAAACCAAACGAAAACAGCCTCTGCGAGGTAGTATTTTTATGCCCTTGTTGCAGAGAAGTGGGTGGGTGGGCTGAAGAGAACGTGGTTTGCTTACGGTCACCTCCAGGGTTCATGGCAGAAGCAGCATTTGAACCATAGGGCATCCCTGACTCTCAGCTCCCTGCTTCAACTTCTCCCCTTCCTTCCGCCCCAGGACTGCCAGGCCAGACTCTCCTCAAGCACCCTCTCAGACGCCAACGTTTCCTCATGCAAGGCCACCCTGGAGGTCCAGCCGATGAAGTGCTTTGTTGCCATGCGCGAGACGAGTCCAGGCCTGAGTTTTCCCAAAGGTGACTTGGGTCTGGAGCCCAGCCAAGGGGACAGGGACAGAGAAAAGTACCACTCCACAAACTGTCTCGCAGTTTTCTGTTTGCCCGTCTTGCCCCCCCGCTTTTTAAAGAGCGAGTTCTGCAGCTCTGGAGTGGCAAAGGCCTTCTAACGCCTCAAGCAGGAAATCAACAAGCAGACTACAAGAACAAAAAAATGTAATTTTGCTACATGGTTTGAATGAAGCTGGGGAATTCACCGACAATGGCCAAGATCCAAGTGAGAAAAGTGGCACCCGAACCTTGCACGTGTCTAAATGGAAGCTGGAGCCACAGATTTCAGCAGAGAATCGAAAAGGCTGCAGACGGCATTCTGAGTTTAGTCACTATCCGAGAAAGCCGGGAGGGTCCAATTCAGAGGCAGTCATTCCATGTGAGGCGGCTGCCACAGACTTTGGACAATGCTCTGTTGCAGATGACCAGGAAGAGGCCAGAGCATTTTAAAATTGATTCCCCCTCCAAATGCCATTCTGAGAAAACAGTTTAGACAACTTCAGCACATTACAGTGGAACCTCGGTTTATGAACACCTCGGTTTATGAATTTTCGGTTTACGAACGCCGCGGACCCATCTGGAACGGATTAATTCACTTTCCATTACTTTCAACGGGGAAAGTTCACTTCAGTTTATGAACGCTTCAGTTTATGAACAGACTTCTGGAGCCAATTACACCCATGCTTCGGCTTAAGTACGCTTCAAGTTGAGTACTCAGCGGACCCGTCTGGAACGGATTAATCCACTTTCCATTACTTTCAATGGGAAAGTTCGCTTCAGTTTATGAACGCTTCAGTTTATGAACAGAATTCCGGAACCAATTGTGTTCATAAACCGAGGTACCACTGTATTTCAGTTGTGTATATTATGTAAAGGTAAAGGTAAAGGGACCCCTGACCATTAGGTCCAGTCATGACCGACTCTGGGGTTGCGGCGCTCATCTCGCTCTATTGGCCGAGGGAGCCGGCGTACAGCTTCCAGGTCATGTGGCCAGCATGACAAAGCCGCTTCTGGAGAACCATAGCAGCACATGGAAAGGCTGTTTACCTTCCCGCTTTAGCGGTACCTATTTATCTACTTGCACTTTGATGTGCTTTCTAACTGCTAGGTTGGCAGGAGCAGGGACCGAACAACAGGAGCTCACCCCGTCGCGGGGATTTGAACCACCGACCTTCTGATCGGCAAGCCCTAGGCTCTGTGGTTTAACCCAGGGCGCCACCCGCATCCCACACTGTGTATATTATGTACACCTTTCAAAATGTGAAAACCAGGACCTACCCTACCCATGCAAAATTGTATATGAATAATTTTACAGTGTACAGCATTACACGGGGCTCTATTAAGCCCACTTTCTTCTGCACAACTCAGACAAAGCTTTTCCTTAAACTTTGAACTAGGCCAATTAAAACCTATTGCAGTAATTTTTATTAACAGAACTGTTGGGACATTAGAATCCCTCAAAGGCAATAAAGAGGAAACGAACCAAGAGTTTTCTACTTCCTACGCAAGGGGCAATTACAAAAGGCAGAACATATCAAGTGCCAGCACTCTGTCAGCTTTTAAACGGCTCTAGATTAGATTGTAATTACATTTAAATAGAGCTAAATATGCAGTGGTGTGTAAGAGATCAAATGCTCTAAAGACCCTCTGGTATTTGCTTCTACCCATCCCTTAGACATTTGCCTGACACTTTTTGCCAGACACTTCCATGTGAAGCAAGCGTATTGTGCTCAGTTTTCGAGGACTTGCTAAGTCTGCAAGTCAGGCAAAAGGAAAATTGAGAGCCAGTGTTCATTGAGACACACAGTATTCAAATGGGGCTGTATGTCAAAATCTCCTTGCATCTGATGCTTGTTCTGAACCCTGGGCAAGATCTTTGTGCCAAAGCAAACACACAAGGAGAGGAGGGGAAGGCGAATGTGGAGTGCTTGGCCTCCTTCCCAGTTTCATCAACCTTTATGATTTATGGAGCTTGGGGTGGTCATCCAAACTAGGCTTATATTTTTTTTCCTTTCAATTTATGGATCACTTTATCATAAAGACTTGCTGCAAACAACAGCAGCTTTTCACGAGAGCCCATGTGGTCTAGCGGTCAGACTGGGAAGACCTACATAGGTTTCAAAACCCCTCTCCGGCTTCATTCATCCGGCATCGCTCAACTCAAAAGTGAAAGTTTCAGCTTTATAACAACAAACTGCAGTGAGCCACCTGTTTCTCACTTCTCCTCCAGCGTGGCTGTGCAAAGGACTTTGGAAACTTTAAATATATATATATATTCATTAGATTTTAAGCAAATTGAAACTACAGATTATAGAAACAAGGCAATGATAACAACAACAACCATTACTTGTTTTGGTTTTTCTTTCTCTTGCAGGAATTTGGAAATTATCACTTCTATGCAGTGCTATTTTTTTTCTAGAAAAAAGAGGTGCCAAAACTCACCATGAACACCTCCGTCCTTCTCCTAGAATGGCAATGGCGCCCACCTGAGAAGTGCCGGAACTGAGTTCCAGCAAAATCTAGCTGAAAGAAAGCCCTGCTTGTTTTAGATTGTGATCTGCAGTTCAATTATGTATTGAATATATTTCTAGCTTGTTCTTCATCGTATCTGATCCCTTTGTTGAAACAAGCCTCTCAAGCTATAAAGGTAAAGGGACCCCTGACCGTTAGGTCCAGTCGCAGATGACTCTGGGGTTGTGACGCTCATCTCGCTTTACTGGCTGAGGGAGCGGGCGTACAGCTTCCAGGTCATGTGGCCAGCATGACTAAGCCGCTTCTGGTGAACCAGAGCAGCGCATGGAAACGGTGTTTACCTTCCCGCCAGACTGGTACCTATTTATCTACTTGTACTTTGACCTGCTTTCGAACTGCTAGGTTGGCAGGAGCAGGGACTGAGCAACGGGAGCTCACCCCGTTGCGGGGATTCGAACCGCCAACCTTCTGATGATCGGCAAGCCCTATAGGCTCTGTGGTTTAATCCACAGCGCCACCCGCGTCCCAAGTCATAATTTGGCCAGGTTCAGACAAGAGGAACATTTTCGCCTCACACCTAAAAATGAAGGCACCAGGAGAACCTCCCTGGGGGGAGCATTCCACAAACGGGGAGCCACTACAGAAAAGGCCCATTCTCGTGTTGCCACCCTCCGGCCCTCTTGTGGAGGAGGCACACAAAGAAGGGCCTCAGGTGATCGCAGGGCCCAGGATGGATTATATGGGGAGAGGTAGTCCTTGAGGTATTGCAGTCCTGAGCTGTGTCATTTATCTACCATATTGGCCCAAATATAAGCTGCACCTGAATATAAGCCACACCTTTAAAAATTGGAGGGGGAGAAAAAAAGAAAAAATACCCGAATATAAGCCACATTGTCGGCAGCCTTTCCCCTTCCTTCCTCACTCTCTCCCATAGCTGCCAAGTCTCCCGTTTTCCCCGGGAAATCCCCATTTTTCCAGCTGTTCCTAGCTGAAAAAACAGATTTTTTTGTTTTTCCCCGGTTTATTCTGGTGTGGCGGCCATTTTGGAACTGGGCGGAGCATGCTCAGAAGCGACTTTCGATGCTGCTCTGCCCAGTTCCAAAATGGCTGCAGTGCGACTTCTGGCACGGCGGCCATTTTGGAACTGGGCAAAGCAGCATCAAAAGTCACTTCTGAGCACGCTCCGCCCAGTTCCAAAATGGCGGCAGCGGTACTTCCAGTCTGCTATTTCCGGCCCGGTCCCTTATTTCTCTGACAGCAACTTGGCAGGTATGCTCTCTCACTTCCTAGCCTTGAGGGGAGACAATGGGGGACTATGTGCAGGACTATGCGCGGGACATGTGCCGCTTTGCCACGCTCCTGGCTGCATACCGTAAGGTTGGAATTTGGGGGGGGGGAGGGAGGCTTGTAGTCAGGCCAATACGGTATTACCGTGTCATTTAACCACTAGGATAAACTCCAAGCACTTTCTGCTGAGGGACATGCAGTATTTATATTCTGTACCGCCTGAACTCCAAACTTTTCCCACTAAGAGGGAACAAAGAATTGTGGACCATAATTTATTGATCTTGATCATAGAATTAGTTATATGCCCCAGATGAACATAATGTCAGGAATAACAGTTTTCCAAAGCAACTGTAAGTATAAAATGAGCTGCGGGTAAGAAACAAACTGCAGGTTGGGTTAATCATGTTGTTATTTTTTTAAGTATGCTTAAGGGTGCCACCATAAAGAAGGCTGATCGCCGAAGAATTGATGCTTTTGAATTATGGTGCTGGAGGAGACTCTTGAGAGTCCCATGGACTGCAAGAAGATCAAACCTATCCATTCTGAAGGAAATCAGCCCTGGGTGCTCACTGGAAGGACAGATCCTGAAGCTGAGGCTCCAATACTTTGGCCACCTCATGAGAAGAGAAGACTCCCTGGAAAAGACCCTGATGTTGGGAAAGATGGAGGGCACTAGGAGAAGGGGACGACAGAGGAGGAGATGGTTGGACAGTGTTCTTGAAGCTACGAACATGAGTTTGACCAAACTGCGGGAGGCAGTGGAAGACAGGAGTGCCTGGCGTGCTATGGTCCATGGGGTCACGAAGAGTCGGACACGACTAAACGACTAAACAATAACAAGGGTGCCACTTGTATTCGGATGGAAAAACAGCTCTGGGACCCTGAACCGGTATTACGTCCCCGATGTAGATTGGGAGTCACACCAAGAAGAAATCGGCTTCTTGGCTAAGCAGGGCAGGCCAGCTACTGACTGACAGTTTTGGATCTGTGGGTGCCAGGAATTCACTTTGCACTGGGGTTAATGTGGAAGCTTCGGCTAGCTGTAAGCTTTGGACCAGCTGGGCTGCACTGACCTTCTGCATCGCTCCTTGAAATGCCTGCTTCATCCTTCTGCACGATTCAGACAGCAGCCTTGTTTCTTGGTTTGCCAAGGTTGTTTCCTGCAGGTCTATATTCCCCTGGAGTCTCAGAAAGGTTCTCAGACAATGCGTATCTTCTTCCGAAATTCTGTTAGGGTCCATCTGAAAGAAAATATTCAAAGACAATCTCACTGCTTTTATTTCACAGATTGTTCATGCACCCAAAAGCAGAAAGGAGGCCATCCAAGAGGTATCCAATGTCAAAAAAAAAAAAATTGCCCTGGTGCAGCAAGGAAAAGGGACCCCTGACCATCAGGTCCAGTCGTGACCGACTCTGGGGTTGCGTGCTCATCTCGCATTATTGGCCGAGGGAGCTGGCGTATAGCTTCCAGGTCATGTGGCCAGCATGACAAAGCCGCTTCTGGCAAACCAGAGCAGCACATGGAAACGCCGTTTACCTTCCCGCCGGAGTGGTCCCTATTTATCTACTTGCATTTTGACGTGCTTTCGAACTGCTAGGTTGGCAGGAGCTGGGACCAAGCAATGGGAGCTCACCCCGTCACAGGGATTCAAACCGCCGACCTTCTGATCAGCAAGCCCTAGGCTCTGTGGTTTAACCCACAGCGCCACCTGGGTCCCTATGTTCTTAAAAGGAGCAGCTAAAGTCATGGTGGGCAGGCCTGTCAGCAGGTATTAAGCATGCAAACTAAAAACAGAAACTTTATCGTGATCAGACCCACACAGAAAGGGAGTCCTGGCCGTTAACTTGATGGCAGCCACACTTCTAAGAGATAACCTGATCTAGAGAGCCCTTTCAGGAAAGAGAATATACACAAGGATATGTGTGAAGCGCAGCACACATGTTTCTTTTTCATTGGGTATGCAAATCAGACTTAAGAAAATTAGTTATAAATGCAGGGTGTGTGTGTGTGTGTGTGTGTGTGTGTGTGTGTGTGTGTGTGTGACTGAACATCAATTTTGCTGGGAAAACCTCACTCAAGGCTTAGCATCAGAAAGGTTACCGGCAGCTGCCAGAGAAAGGAAAAGCAGCGTTTGGGTTGGTGAGGGAATTGAAGGTTTTGAGGCAAAGAAGGATAAGAGGTCTGGAGAAACCCCAGGGACAGGGATCCCAGGGAGATGCAAGCTGGATGGCGTCTACAATTCTGCATGTCTTAGGGGCTGTTCACAGAAATGATTTCTCCACCCACCGAGATCCTTTTTTTGGATTACAACCCCTTTTTTATTAAATGTTTTGGGGAGGCCCCATTGGCGAAAGCGTGCCTTGGGTTACAACCTGTTTTGGTTTACAAACGGACCTCCGGAACGGATTATGGTTGTAAACCAAGGTACCACTGTACAATAACCCTGCCAATGTTCTTATCTGTTTACAGTTTGTTTGTAAATGTTCAATAAAGAATTTACATTCTTTTATAACAAGTTTGTTATCTTGATTTCTTATTTTTCTGGTAAGTTTCGCCATTTCTGCATATTCGTGAAGTAATTGTATCCATTCTTCTTTTGCTGGGACTTCTTGCCACTGTAGTCGCATACATGAATAAATTTCTATACTGTTTGTGTAATAATGATAATAATAATTAATAATAATAATTTATACCCCGCCCATCTGGCCGGGTTCCCTCAGCCACTCTGGGCGGCTTCCAACAAAATATTAAAATACAGAAATTCATCAAGCATTAAAAGCTTCCCTAAACAGGGCTGTCTTGAGATGCCTTCTAAAGGTCTGGTAATTCGATGTTCTCTTTGACCTCTGGTGGGAGGGCATTCCACAGGGTGGGTGCCTGGTTCCCTGTAACTTGGCTTCTCGTAGCGAGGGAACCGCCAGAAGGCCCTCGGAGCTGGACCTCAGTGTCCGGGCAGAACGATGGGGGTGGAGACGCTCCTTCAGGTATACTGGACAGAGGCCGTTTAGGGCTTTAAAGGTCAACACCAACACTTTGAATTGTGCTCGGAAATGTACTGGGAGCCAAGGTAGTTGGACTGGTGTACTTTATCCTTAACCTGCAACAGCTTGTTTTCTTGTGCAAAGAATTGCTCCCACAGGCATAAAAAAACCTACTGCCATGGTCCTGTATCTCTATATCTATCTATCTATCTATCTATCTATCTATCTATCTATCATCTATCTATCTGTTTTAAAATGTTTTTATATATGTAATTATTTTGACTGTTTTTAGATAAGTGATTGTTTTCTATATATATTTATTGTTATGTCTCATAGGACTGCGTTTCTCAACCGCTGTTCCACGGCACACTAGTGTGCCGCGAGACACTGGCTGGTGTGCCGCGACGTGCCGTGACGAGAAGGTCGATTTGCATTGTCACGTGCCTGGCGGCCGCCAATACATAACACTGACCCGCCGGAAAGGATGCCGGCTGGGTCACGACGCGGGGCGAGCGCAGCTCTCAACAGCCACCACCACGGCCTCGGACGTGAGAGGCGGCCGGCGGGTGCTGCTGCTGCTGTTTGTGTCGCTCTCGCTGCTCTTGCTGGCGGCGCCCGGGGCTTGGTCGGCGCGAGGCCACGGGCCGACAAGCAGAACAGCCTCCGGAGGGCAGCCAGCAGCGTCTACGAGGGAGTGAGCGGCCTCTTCGGCGAGGAGCACGTGCGCGCCCTGCAGAAGGTGAGGCGCCTGGCCTGGACTGAGGAGGGGCAGGCCCGTTGCTCCCGGGGGGTCACGCGGGTTCCAATGGATATTTTTACAGGACACATCTTTATGGCAATATTTCTCCTCCTCTTTCCCAAAGCTCAGTGCAAACGACTGGAGGGTGGTTTTACTTTATATATAGTCAATATAGGCACAGAGTTAAATTTTTTAACTTTTTAATGGTGGTGTGCCTCGTGATTTTTTTCATGGAACAAGTGTGCCTTGGCCCAAAAAAGGTTGAGAAACGCTGTCATAGGAAGTAACTCACAAATAAAACAAAACAATGGAAAGCAGTGCATTCGTCTACTGCTGTGGGAATCACCGAACAGGTGTAGGCTACTCAAAGTCAACCATGTAGTGTGCTTTGACCCATGAAAACAACTGTGTGAACCAGTCGTCAGAGTTTCACCCATGTCCCACTTTCCCTAGCACAGCAAAAACTCTTACTCATGCAAAATACAAAAACAGGTAAGCAACCACAGCTTCCTGGTTGAGATTCACAGGGCCATTCTGTTTCCTGTTTGAGATAACAACATGCACTTTTCACTCTGGTGTATGGTTTCACATGTGGTTAGGATTTTCATAAACCAAGACCTCAAGCTACAAGATGGCCCTGAAGAAGGGAGCTAAGCTCTAACGCAGAGTGAATTCAATGCAAAATCTGGGCTTAAAAATCCTGGAAGGGGAGGGGAACCCATATTTGCAATGCTTTAAAAGTTTAATAGCGCTATACATTCAAAACAATATCACCAACTTTGCAGCTGGCTGAGGGAAGGGCTTTAAACTAGCTGGAAAAAAGTGGGGAGGGTTGTGGCTCAAACTCTTAAAATCAGATCTACTAGATCCATATGAGGTCGTGTTGAATGGAAGCCCAGCATGGGCAGGCAGGCAGGCAGGAGGCGACAGCAACAGAAGGATGTGTGAGTGATGCCATCGCAAATGTGCCTACAAATCTGTGCAACACAATCTAGCTAACAACTTCAGCAAGACAAGGAATGTTTATGAGAAATTTATTAAGATTCACAAGTTGCTTGCTAGCTACCTGTTAAGTCGTGGGTGCAGATGTCAGCTCTTGTGTGATCAGATCTGTGTAGTGATCCAGCATGCTAAGCAAGGATATGCTAGGAGTCAAGTCTAACAAGAACAATCTTCTTTATTGCAGTAGGAACTTAACTGGGGTGGAGTGGAAAGACGAGCTCCTTTTATACTCTCAGGAACAGGAGTTGGGGAAAGGATACATTTAGATTTTGGCGGGACCCAATCATAGCAAGGATCCAAATTGTGTACTAACAAGTTAACCAATAGCAACTGTCACCACACCCGTTTGAATTCTCCTGGAGCGGGAAAGGGAGTTACAGAACTTAGCAGTGAGATTCATGTACACAATTTGAACCAATACATAACACTACCAAACTTCATCAACCAGTTTAAGGCCACGTGTGTAAACTTTCTGCAGGCTGGGAAACAGGGAATATAGCAAAAGGTGGGAATTGTTGAACCAAAGGAGGACCCTGGTGGCAGTGCCCCAGCAAAAGAAAAAAGGGGGAAACTGTGGGGCTTCAACAAAAGGAGCAACAGCCCAAACAAGCCTGGGAGGCAGGTGAGGGTGTTGCCACCATCCCCAAGAAGAGGGGGGCAGGGGGGCACAAAAGCAACGGAGATTGATTTGCCCCGAGCTCTGCAAACACTCGGATATTTATTAGACTGCAGCTCCCTCCACCCCAGTGAGTGTGGCCAAGGATCAGCGAGGGTGGAAGTTGCGGCCCAAATGTCTGTGGGCACAAAGTTGGAGAATGCTGATGTGCAGAGTTGCGGGTTAAAACCAACGAGCTGCAGAAGAGGGAGCCCACATGATGCCCTGCAGATATTTTGGACAAAAGCTGCCGTCAGCTTCAGCCAGCCTGGAGTTAGAAATGCCATCATCCAAAGCGATTGGCTACAGGAACGCAAGTGACACCAGGCATTTAGTTTGCATGTGTTCCGAGGCACTAAATGAAAGCCCAAAGGAAAAGACTCCAACTTTAAGTTATCAAATGCCTTTTTGTCAATGAGAAAATATTATCTACTTGAAAATTCCACATTCACAAGGCTATCTTACCCAACTGAACTGCCTTTCCAGGACTAGTGTTGCCAGACTCAATAGAGGACAGGACTTCTGTGCCTTTAATTGCCCTTCTCTCTTTTGAGTCTGGAAACCTTAAAGAGAAACCACCAGCAGACCCTTTGTTTAATTTCCAAGCAAAGGGTCTGCTGGTTTCTCTTTAAGGTTTCCAGACTCAAAAGAGAGCAGGGCAATCAAAGGCACAGAAGTCCTGTCCTCTATTGAGTCTGGCAACCCTATCCAGGACCCAGATGTTGACTCTCTGGGTTTGTGGCCGCCAGTTAATCTAGATGCAATATATATGGCACAGCTGACTCTGGTGTAATTGCACACGTGGCAGCTTACAAGGGGTTTTGTGAGTGGAAGCCGTAGCGGATGAAGAAATACTTGCAGCCCAATCCGAAGCATGGCAGATAAACATAAGGGAAGCCTTACTCAAAAGTAAACCCCACTGAGTTGGATGAGGCATCAGGTAACTTCCTTAATACATCTCATTGGTCTGTTCTATGCAGTTGAACAGACAGTCAACATTATCATCCTCAGAAATCCAGTACTGCAGGGGGGAAACCTTTCATTTAATATAGCAACGCATCTGTGAAGACCGCAAGTTTCAGTGAAGTGATTTACATGAGTTCACAGATGAATACCCAAGATATACAAGAGCCAGCCTGGCATAATGGTTAAAGTGTTGGACTAGGACCTGGGAAAGCAGGGTTCGAATCTCCACTCAGCCATGAAGCTCACTGGGTAATCTAGGGCCAGCCACCATCCCTAAGCCTAACCTACCTCACAGGTTACAGGTAGGTAGCTGTGTTGGTCTGACGTAGTCGAAACAAAAAATAAAATAAAAATCCTTCCAGTAGCACCTTAGAGACCAACTAAGTTTGTTATTGGTGTGAGCTTTCGTGTGCATGCACACTTCTTCAGATACACTGAAACAGCAGTCACCAGACCCTTATGTATAGTCAGAGGGTGGGGAGGGGTATTACTCAGAAGGGTGGTGGGAATGGGTGACTGGCTGATAGGAGTGGTAAACCTGTTGACAACTGTTAACGACTGCAATTGGTCTTGCAGGAAAAAGAGAGGGGTGAGATGGCTAAAGAAAGCTTTATCGTGTATACAATGAAATGGCGAGGAGAAGAGCCATGTACACCTCCCTTGAGCTCCTTCCATCATGAAGCTCAAGGTGCATTCCTTGAAATATACAGGTACTGACCAGACAATGACAGTTCTCTTTCTCAAGCTCTGGGAGGAAGACGTTTCATTGCCTACAGACAGCCACCCAATCTTAAACAACTCCTCACCCACAATAATATCACCACCAGACTTAACATGGACACTGGTACCAGAGCCTGCAATAAACCCAGATGCCAACTTTGCTGCCACATACGCCCGGACAACACCATTACTGGCCCCAACAACATCAAACATACCATCTCAGGACTATTTAACTGCTCATCTTCTAACATTGTGTATGCCATCAAATGCCAATAGTGCCCTTCAGCTCTCTATATTGGACAAACATGCCAAACCCTACGCCAAAGGATAAATGGACATAAATCTGACATCAGGAATCACAAGACAGAGAAACCAGTAGGAGAACACTTCAATCTCCCAGGACATTCTATATAAGATCTCAAAGTAGCTGTCTTATTACAGAAAAATTTCAGAAACTGGAAAGAGAAGTTGCTGAATTGCAACTCATTACCAAGCTTAAAACCATGGAGAGACCTGGTCTGAATAAAGACATTGGATTCTTACCTCATTATACATGATAAAGCTATCTTTAGCCATCTTACCTCTTGCTTTTTCCTGCAAGACCAATTGCAGTCGTTAACTGTCGTCAACAGGTTTACCACTCCTATCAGCCAATCTCCCCACCCTTCTGAGTAATACCCCTCCCCACCCTCTGACTATACATAAGGGTCTGGTGACTTCTGTTTCAGTGTATCTGAAGAAGTGTGCATGCACACGAAAGCTCATACCAATGACAAACTTAGTTGGTCTCTAAGGTGCTACTGGAAGGATTTTTTTAATCGTTTTTTGTTTCGACTACCTCACAGGGTAGTTGTGAGGATGAAATGGGGAGGAGAAGAGCCATGTACACCCCCTTTGAGCTCCTTCCATCATGAAGATCAAGGTGCATTCCTTGAAATATACAGGTACTGACCAGACCCAGACTACTGAGATTCAGCAGAATGGCTGCATCCTGTGACCTCAAACCAGGCCCTAGGTTCCAGGGCAAGCCCATTGGGGTGATTGTTTGAAGCTTAAAAGGAGCCATCTGGGTGGAATCTCAATATTTATCCTTTTTGTCTTATTGTAAGGCAAGCTGTTTAATATCCTAAGGGGGAAATCTCCCTTGCATTTCTTCTATAACATTTGTACAAATGTTTCTACAGCGCAGCATTATTGTCATGCGCTACTAAGAAATGTTTCGTTCATCATGAAGAGAAGAGAAACCCAAAACCAGAATTTGCTTCTACCCCTGGGGAGATAAGAGCAAACATCAGCCTCTAACTTCCTTTGAGAAATTTCAGAACGCTAAACCAAAACAACAAAAAAAAGTGAACTTAACCAATTCACAGGGTAATTTCCAAGAAAGATAGAAAAATCTTTTCAGCACCACAGCCTAAACCACCAGAAAGTCGACGCTACAAGCAGCCTCCTCTACCCCGGCAATGCAGATATATTTGCGCTGCCCACAACAAATTCCTGTTTATTTTGTAGATTTCTGTGGTGTAAGGTTCTCTCTTTCAGAGATGTGATAAGGCATTTCTGGCACCCCTCTTGAATCTATTCAGCAGTATCTATTATTTTCCCAGGATTGAGAGATTAAAAAAAAATTAACAGACACCAGTCATAAAAATCCTGCTCTTTCCTAAAGTAAATGCAATAAGAATCAGTTTCAACTGCCTTTCTCTCTGCATTAAGAAAGTTACTAGCTTCATGTCCAGGCACAATCCCAGCCCCTACAGTAATCAATCACAATTGTATTAAAGTGGATTGCTACTTTGAGCTTGTGTTGACAGCCACACGGTTTCAGAACTAAGGTTCACCAGCAATCACCTGGTTGTTATTATTCCATGAGACGTTTACATCTCTGTCTTTCCAATTTCCAAAATATCTAAGCAACTGGCTTCCAACTGTATGGCAGTCATGATCCCCTTCAAGTTTCTAATCATGAGTTACCAAACTGTTCAGCAAAAATCAAAGCTGAAGTTCCATGCACGGGCATCCTTAAACTCTCAGTCGCAGAATGATAAAAAAAGCGGCTCCTTCTTCCCTCTGCCCTTTCCCGACTTAATGGAAAGCTGTGAAGCTTGTGGGTCGGATGCATCTTTCTAAGCTCCGTTGGTTAGAGCGCAGTGCTGATAACGCCAATGTTGCAGGTTCGATCCCCACATGGGACAGCTGCATATTCCTGCATTGCGGAGGGTTGGCGTGGATGAACTTCAGGGTACCTTCCAATTCTACGATTCTACGAAATATTAAGCTTGAACTTGCCAACTTCAAGTTCGACGGCAGCCACAACCACGGAGTAACGTTGCCTGAAACCAACCTCATCTTCGTTCCAGTTAAACAGGCGCTACTCAACAAGCAGTGAATTTGAACGTCTTGTTAAAAATAAAAACCTACATGTGCTTTTCACCCAACGGCGCATCACCCACTTTTGGCCCAAGCCAGCCATTGACCTGATAGTCAGCCTTTCCCTGGGACCTGAGCAGCCCCCTTCGGCTCCCCTTGGGCGTCGCTCAAGCCCCCCCCCCCCGCCGCCGCGTTCGCCCAGCGCACCGGCGCCGGGGAGCCCCGCTTACTGACTTACCTGCGCTCGGAAGTAGAGGAAGAGCGCGATGCTGCAGACCACCTGGCCGAGGCCCAGCAGCGCCAGCGCAGCCAGCAGCGAGCGCGAGGCGGGCGCGGCGGGGGTCTGCGCGGCCGGCGGAGGCGGTGCGGGCAGGGAAGGCAGCGGCGGGGAGCCCTCCGGCTCCTCGGCGCCGCGCAAGTACTTGGAGTAGTCTCGGCTGGCGCGCCGCATCTCCGCGCGCTCGCGCCCAAACTGCCGCCCGGAGCGCAGCGCCGCCCGACGGGGGCCCTTTATAGGCTCGCCCGACGGCGACGGAGACGCCCACCCGGGCCAGGCTCGGCTCCTCCCCGACGGGCAGGGAGGGCAGCGCGCTCGAGTCGAGGAAGCCCGGCCGGGAGGCGCGCGGCGGAAAAGCCGACGGCTGCTTGTGTGGACGCTGCACAGCTGCGGGCGGAGAGCCGTCGAGGAGCAGCAGCAACGCTGTCGAGGATCACCCGCTCCTGCGCCCGCCTGGAGAACTTCAGAATCGCCCTCCAGGGCGGAGAGAGGTTCTCTGCTGCGGACATCGACTCCCCTTTTCTCTCCCCCGCTTTCACTTTTCTCCTTTCACTTGGGGGGGGGGGGGGGGCTTGTGTGGAAGCTGAAATCCAGCCCGCTCGATTGCACTCCTATTTCCGTTTGGATTAGTATATGCTCTTTCGCTGTTCCTTCTTGGCATCCGCGTGCCAGGAGGTTTCCAAGCAGTAATCCCGAGTTTAAATCCCATCGCACCCAATAGTAGCAACCACGTCCAAAGAAACTTCCGTAGAACCCGGCTTCGTGTTGGCTCCCCTACCGCACCCCAGAGGACCACCGACCGAAGGAGAGGGGGGGGGGTCCTTGGGAATGTAACGGAACCTTTATTGTTAGCAATGGTCACATTCCGATGCCCTGATTACACCCTAAGACGCTATAAAATGTATGGGACTTCACCATTTCTAAATGAAACAATTACTTCCAAATAAAAGGTAAAAGGCCACTCTGCTGCTCTACATTATTATTACTATTTATTAATTGATACACCACCCTTCATTCAAGGATGACATAAAAACGCAGAAGTACATAACATAATAAAATAAATAAACCCCTACTGTGCACAGAGAGAGAGAGAGTTTAAAAGGCCATAGGTAAAGGTAAAGGCCATTAGGTCCAGTTGCGAACAACTCTGGGGTTGCACGCTCATCTCGCTCTATAGGCCGAGGGAGCTGGCGTTTGTCCACAAGACAGCTTCCGGGTCATGTGGCCAGCATGACTAAGCCGCTTCTGGTGAACCAGAGCAGCGCACGGAAACGCTGTTTACCTTCCCGCCGGAGCAGTACCTATTTAGCTACTTGCACTCTGACGTGCTTTCGAACTGCTGGGTTGGCATAGATGGTTTAATTAGTCAAAGGTCGTTCCTGGGTACCTGGTGAAATTGGGAGAAAGACCACAAGGTTGCCTGGCAAGGTTGCCTGCTGTAAGTGTGCCTCATGGGCAAGCGAAAGAGCCTTGGACAAGTTTGCAAAATTTGCACATATATATTTATCATTCAACTTGGCAGGACTTTTGTTGTTGTTGTTTAGTCGTTTAGTCGTGTCCGACTCTTCGTGACCCCATGGACTTACACCCAGGTAAATGTGGCGGGAATAAACTGCATCTCTGCTCTTCTCTGTTTTGGAAACATGCTGTTTTCAAAAAGGCCGTGTTGTGTTGCTTGAAATCTCTCGCTTTCCATGGTGCTATGGTGCTGTCTGTGGGATCGGCGGAACATTTGACAAAGCACCATCCATTTGAAGAAACAAGCCGAGTGCCACAGAAAACGCCCAGGCCTGCCTTCTCCATTGTAGGTAGGGAAAACCCTTTCCAGTTCTGTGGGACTGGGCTGCACTTCTGATACACAAACCAGCAACCACACAGGAAGCCTCAAAGGCATAGCCCTGTGAGAAGACTTTCAAGACAACAGTTTGTTTTCCCCACATGGAGCTCAGCACAAACATTCAAAGACCCACATGGGATACAGATGAGGAAAGCAACCTCCGTGTAGGTCTTTAATTGTGCAAACTCACATTTAGCTCCATACTTCGCAATAGCTTTGCCTTATTGGGCGAGGGCTGCAAAGTGAGGTTTAATGTGTGGCGAAGTATGTGATTTATTCATAATGATTTTAATGTTTTCCTGCTTGTTGTGTTTTATATTGCCTTATTTTGTTGCCACTCTTGGTGAAGGAAGGCACAGAAATCACTTTAAAAAGAAATAAAGGTAAAGGTAAAGGGACCCCTGACCATTAGGTCCAGTCGTGACCGACTCTGGGGTTGCGCGCTCATCTCGCATTATTGGCCGAGGGAGCCGGCATATAGCTTCCAGGTCATGTGGCCAGCATGACAAAGCCGCTTCTGGCAAACCAGAGCAGGACATGGAAACGCCGTTTACCTTCCCGCTGTAGCGGTTCCTATTTATCTACTTGCATTTTGAGGTGCTTTAGACCTGCTAGGTTGGCAGGAGCTGGGACCGAGCAACGGGAGCTCACCCCGTCACAGGGATTCGAACCGCCGACCTTCTGATCAGCAAGCCCTAGGCTCTGTGGTTTAACCCACAGCGCCACCTGGGTCCCCTTAAAAAGAAATGCAGTACATTAAATAAACTCTTCCTCAGTACCTGGCATCAAAATGTTATGTAAAGGATGCCAAAGCAAGGAATTAATAAGTGTTATTTCTGAAGTTTTTATCTGGTAACTATATACACACATTTCTGACCTTTCCTTTCCTCGGCATAAAAAGAATGTTGCTGTTGGTTTTAGTTTAGTTTTTGACCAAAGTGAAAATTACTCAGTATGCCTCACATCTGATCACTGACGTCCAAAACAGGCTTAGAGCTGAGCCACGGGGAGCTCCTGGGACTCATTATTTGCTGCAGTGATCCTGTAACACACGTTTTCAAAGATGAATCTGCCACAAACAGGGATTTGGAATTCCATTATGGGTAGAAGGGTGGAAACAAAGACTTGAGCCAGGAGGAGGGATAATCTGCTAGGAAGTTCTCCTGCATAAGCACCACTGAAACAGAAGGAGCTCTGCAAGAGCTGAGCAGTGCTGTTTCACCAGCTCATGTTCATTTCATGATGATTGTGCAGGAGAACTTCTCAGTGGACAATATTTCATGTTCATCAGAGGGAGGCAGTGGGTCAGAGTCCTTTGGATATTCTGTCTCAGGCACCCAAATGCCTCAGTACACCTTTGTTCTTTTATATATTATAGGGTAGACACAAAAGTTGTCAAGCTTTTTAAATTTTGGGCCAAACTTGTTGATTTTTGTTTCTGTTTGTTTGCAAAATCATAAAAAAAGAAGTTTTGAGCTATTTCTAAGTAAATTTGCCAAAATGTTCACTCCCGACATGGGTTAGATTGTCCGGATTTTCATGCACATTTGAGCAATTTTTGCCTAGATGCTGTTTACAAGGGTCAAATCCTGAGGTGTGCCTCCTCCTTCTGATCTATTCTGTTTGCCCCCCCCCTCCATGACCGGCGTATCTCATGACGTTTTGAAGGATGGAATTTATTTTTGTCTTGTGGTTATTTGGTGGGGGATTGGGGGGGTAGTGGTGCTAAATTTTAAAGTAAAAACCCCTTGTCGTGCCCCCAAGTGTGTTGCTGGGTGCCTGGCAGGGGCCTAGGGGTCTGATAATGGCTGCCTTGGTGGTTTCAGTTGCTTGGTTGATGATGTCATTATTTGGTTTGTGGGTGTGGTGTAGATTTCACAGGAAGGGAGGGGGTGTAGGAGGAGGAGCTGAGGGAATAACGCCACTTGAGGGCGCTGTTTGACTTAGTGGAAAACCAGGTATATATCTGCCCAGGTGTGAGATTTGAGGGATTTTCTTTTCCAACAACGCTCGGGGAGTGGCCTGGATCGTTGTGTCAAAATTTCAGGACGATCGGTCAAGCGGTTACGGAGAAAAGTGGAACATGCACTTTCACGATTTTTACATTTATATATATATAGATTTTTACGTCGTGATTGTTGGATGAAGGGTGGTATACAAATTGAATTAATAATAATAGCAACAACTGACCCTCTAAGCAAAACCCATGTAAAATGAAAGGAAGCTGAGTCAGCTCAATACCATTGACTCATCGGATGATGTTTGGGTTCCTGAAGAAACTTAGGTTGTAATGACAGTCCATCAAAAGGAAACCTACATGTGACAAAGTTAAAAGGAATGAAGGCACGTCTTCATGTTAGCCAGAGTCTGGTCAGATGTGGCTTCTGAACTCTTATCTTCTTATTTAATACCAAGATAAATAGTATTAGTAACCAGGCAGACATACAGTACTTAAAAGCAGAATAAAGTGAACTAATCTGTGCCCCAACAAAGGACTTAAGTAAAGCTACAATCTTGTTTCCAGATGCCTAGCAGTAAGGACTTGCTTTTGGAGAGGATCACGCTATAAAACAATATCCTCAAAACTCCCCAAATCACGTTTTTCATAGTTCCACTCCACCAAACAGAAATTAGTGATGATGTATCACCAAAAACGGCAAAAAGATATATAGGACTGGAAAGAACAGATCATGGTTTGTTGTTTGGACACGGAAAGATGATAAAAAGCTTATAAGCAGGCAGTAGAAAGAGAGATGGATTCACAGCAAAACATTCAACCCAGTTCATCTCTAAGGTTAGAGTACCAATATAACATTATGGTAGTCCCAGAAAAATATGTAAACCTCTTTCTTTGCTGCCTACACGTCCCAGCTTGCTCCCTTTGACATTCTTCACTGGGTCTGTGCCAACGAAAAGGGGAGAGAGAATCTAACACAGGCATCCCCAAACTTCGGCCCTCCAGATGTTTTGGACTACAATTCCCATCTTCCCTGACCACTGGTCCTGTTAGCTAGGGATCATGGGAGTTGTAGGCCAAAACATCTGGAGGGCCGCAGTTTGGGGATGCCTGATCTAACACATTTATATGTGTCTACAGAAAACCTTGAATTTAAGCCTGCTGCAAGGAAAAGGTCTGTTCTGAGGGCGTTAGCATGATCAGAAAGCAGCCATTTCTGAAAAGGTAGTTTCTTCCCAGAAACCAAACCAAACCCCACCAGAAGCCAAACCCCACCAGTAAACGCACACCCTCCAACATTCCTCAGATGAAAAAAGGAACGTTTCTGACCCTCCTTGACCCCCCCAACCCCACAGAACATCTCCTCCACCACCACACCAACAGGACACACATCCTCCACTTAAACCCTTCATCCTGATTTGATTTTATTCTTTGGTAGATTTACAAAAAGAAAAACACACACCAATAAACAGATCTTAGAAAGGGGTAAGAATAGATGTGGACACACAAAGTGTTAGTAGTATTTTAAAATCAAGACTCCTTGTGCTCTGCTCTGCTCATGGGCGTAGGCAGGGGGGGCAGGAGGGGGCAGCTGCCCCCCCCCCGAAGCAAAAAAAATAATGTATTTTACAGACCATAACCAGCACTTTCCCCCTCCAAAAACTGAAGTGGAAAAGGCTTTGCTTTAGCAAGAGCAGCTAAGTCTCCGCTTGCTGGGGGGGGGGCACAGCAGTAACAAAAACACATCAAATAAATAAAGCAAAGTGGCTACCAGTAGTTAAGCAGTTAAGACAATGGAGCATATATCCCCAGGCAAGATTTGATAGCTGACCATTTCACCCTATTGTTCTTAAGTGGGACTTATTAATGAGCATTCAGGAGCATTAAGAGTTCTATTGGCGATTTAATGAGGGTGCAGACTCAGAGGATTCAATTTGACTAAGGTGGCTCTGCAAGGCTAAAAGGAAGTGAATAAGAAAGGGGGGGGCTGTAGCTTTGACAGACACAGTGATGTTTATAAAAAGCATTGGTGTTCCAGTCTGCCCCTCCTCCTGCATCTGTATACTGTAAATCAGGGGTGGCCACCTCCCAAGAGACTCTGATCTACTCAGAGTTTAAAACTGGGGGTGATCTACCCCCTTTTGGGGGGTTCAGGTCAAAGCTGTTGAGTTTTTTTTAAAGGAAGGGAAGCCCTGTTTTGGGGGGTTCAGGTCAAACTTGTTGAGCTTCTTTTAGGAGGGAGGGAGGCCCATTTTTGTTTAGGGCTTCAGGTCATAGTTCAATTTTTTTGAGGGAGGAGGAAAATTTTGGGTGAGCTTTTTTTAGGGGTGCCAGTGACCTACCAGTGATCTACCACAGACATCCAGTGATCTACTGGTAGATCACAATCTACCTGTTGGACGTGCCTGCTGTAAATCAAGCAGAGAGAAAGCTGCTTACAAGGCTCCTGTACATGCAGAGTTCCAGCATCACAGCGTCACCCAGAGGCACCCACAAATATGAGTTATCCCTCTCTCTATTTCTTCCTTCCTTCCCTCCCTCTTCCATCCTTAATAAAATACGGGGGGGGGCAGATAAGCCCCACATAGAAAGCCCATCAACATGGGGGGATGACTCTTTCAAATACGGTATTTACCAGTAATTGGGGGGGGGGAGAGGCACCTAGGCCTCTAGGAGTTGGCTGCTATGCCTAGGAGTAGGACAATTCAAGAAAGCAGAACGATGCATATGGTATGGTAATATATCAATAGAATCGTAGAATTGTAGTCGGAAGGGACCACAAGGGTCATCTAGTCCAACCCGCTGCAATGCAGGATTTTTTTCCTAAGGTGGGGCTTGAACCATGGTTGAAATATTATGCTGATATGCAGCAACGCCTCGGAGCTGTCGTAGCTGCGGCCATGCCTTGCCCCGCCCTCGCCCGCCCTTCCACCCCCTCTCGCCTGCCCAACCCTCCTGTCCTCTTGCTGCAGAGTTCCAGCATCACAGCGTCATCCAGAGACACCCACAAATATGAGTTATCTCTCTATTTCTTCCTTCCTTCCCTCCCTCTTCCATCCTTAATAAAATACGGGGGGGGGCAGATAAGCCCCACATAGAAAGCCCATCAACATGGGGGGATGACTCTTTCAAATACTGTATTTACCAGTAATTGGGGGGGGGCACCTAGGCCTCTAGGAGTTGGATGCTATGCCTAGGAGTAGGACAATTCAAGAAAGCAGAATGATGCATATGTATGGTAATATATCAATAGAATCATAGAATTGTAGTCGGAAGGGACCACAAGGGTCATCTAGTCCAACCCCCTGCAATGCAGGATTTTTTTCCTAAGGTGGGGCTTGAACCATGGTTGAAATATTTTGCTGATATGCAGCAACGCCTCGGAGCCGTCGTGGCTGCGGCCGTGTCTTGCCTCGCCCTCGCCCGCCCTGCCACCCCCTCTCGCCTGCCCGACCCTCCCGTCCTCTCCAGCCAAGCAGGGTAGCCGCCAACGCTACCAGCCCCAGAAGCACAAGGTGGCCGCTGCTGCCACCGCCACGATGTCATCAGGCCCGTTGGCCCTTTAGCCCTGCCCACTTTGTGCCCCCTCCCCTTCTGTGCCTTGGCCCCGCCCCTGAACGACCATGGCTTGCCCCCCCCTAGTTTTGATCCTGGCTACGCCCCTGGCTCTGCTCCTCCTGTCTTCCTACTCAAGGTAGCCCTTCTGCTACGAGCTGCCCAAGGGAGGATGGCAGTGGAAGCCATGGAGAGGCAATGGGGTGCTTCCTCGCAGCCACCGCTTCAAATGCTCAGGACAAGCACTGGCTCATCCTCTTCCCTGAGCTCAGCAGCGGTGGCACTGGCAGGGGAAATAAGGACATTCCAGGATCAAATCAGAAGCCGGGGTGGCTTTCATAATTCTGTCCCTGGAAAATATGTTACATTTACAAACCCTGGAGCAACATTGCTAGAGGGGCAGGGACTTTTTTGGGGGGGGTTAGTTGGTGCTGGCCTTTAAAGCCCTAAATGGCCTCGGTTCAGTATACCTGAAGGAGCATCTCCACCTCCATCATTCTGCCCGGACACTGAGGTCCAGCACCGAGGGCCTTCTGGCGGTTCCCTCATTGCGAGAAGCCAAGTTGCAGGGAACTAGACAGAGGGCCTTCTCGGTGGTGGCGCCTACCCTGTGGAACGCCCTCCCATCAGATGTCAAAGAGGAAAACAACTACCAGACTTTTAGAAGACATCTGAAGGCAGCCCTGTTTAGGGAGGCTTTTAATGTTTAATAGATTACTGTGTTTTATTTTCTGTTGGAAGCCGCCCAGAGTGGCTGGGGAAACCCAGCCAGGTGGGCGGGGTATAAATAATAAATTATTATTATTATTATTATTATTATTATTATTATTATTATTATTATTATTATTATTATAGTTAAGCCATTTAAAATGTTATCTTAACTTGTGTTTTTTTATATATTGGCCCTGTTGCAAATAAAGTTGATAGTGAAATCAGTGGAACAAGTTAATCATAACTAAAGTTAACTCCATTAATTTGAATGGGGATCTGTGTTTTTGCAGACTGAGGATGCCTGGCATTCGTCTATGGGGTGTGGCCAGGATCTATGTTTTTGGGGGCGGGGGGCAGAATACCCACCTGCCTTCTGTCTGGCTGTCTACTGCTCAGTCAGGTTACCAGTTACATCACTGGAATGCACCACAACATTATCCATATGACATCAGCGAGAATTTCAATTTCAAATATTCTGGTTATCTTAACCCTGACCCTAACCCTAACCCCGCAGCACTCTGCTACGCCCATGCACATATCCCATTTGTTCCTCACAACAAACCTGTTAAGGTTGAGAGTGCCAAGCCAATTGGTGGAACCAAACTCACTCTTTGAGGCCCTCCAGAAACCTTTTTCTTGTGCATTTAGGATAGTTGGTTTTGTACTCTTAATAGTATTGGGGGAGGTGTCCACGCCCATTCCTGCATTCTAGTGGATTTTCACCCTCAAAATGTTTGGGGTGATCACATGTCAGAAGTAGTCATTCATGTGTGGTCTGTAAAAAGGGTAAAGGGATCCCTGACCATTAGGTCCAGTCGTGACTGACTCTGGGGTTGCACGCTCATCTCGCATTATTGGCCGAGGGAGCCGGCGTATAGCTTCCAGGTCATGTGGCCAGCATGACAAAGCCGCTTCTGGCAAACCAGAGTAGCACATGGAAACACCGTTTACCTTCCCGCTGTAGCGGTTCCTATTTATCTACATGCATTTTGATGTGCTTTCGAACTGCTAGGTTGGCAGGAGCTGGGACCAAGCAACGGGAGCTCACCCCATCACAGGGATTCGAACCGCCAACCTTCTGATCAGCAAGCCCTAGGCTCAGTGGTTTAACCACAGCAAATATCTTCTAGCAAATATCCAGAAACATTTGGTACCAGAAATGTTCCTCTTTTTAAAGTTTGTTTGTTTGTTTTTGCTACCTCCTTTGATACACCAGGGCACCATGGCAAGGTGTCTAATGGAAGTCACTTCTTTTGTGATGTAGCTACTCCCACGTACTTCCTGTTGATGTCATTTCCCCCATTGCAACGTTTAGCACAGCAATCGCGGCCTGAGCACTGAAACGGCAAAAGTGAAAGTACGGTGCTGGCATGGTGCCATAGTGCAAATAAACGTGTGCTTAAATGCAAAAGAGGGACAGATAAAATCATGGCATGACCTCTTGCTGCTCAGTGCCAGCTACAAAGGTTTCACTTCTGTCCGGAGGGTTGAGGGAGTTCACCTTTGGGCGAAGGGAAGGGCTGTAGGGCACAGGCAAGCCATCTTGGGTTCAGCTTTCTCTGACTCAATAAGCTTTGACAACAAGGCTGGGGAAGGCTTTTTGCCTTTGGGACTTGGCCTTTGGAGAGCTGCTGCCAGTTAGACAATCTTGGGCTCAACAGACTGTGGTGTGAATCAATAGAAGGCAGTTCTGAATGTTAGTAGAAGACTTGGAAGGGGGCCCCAGTGGCGGCTCGTGGACTTCGGGCTGGGAAGGACTGCTTGGTCACCAGAGAGGTCCTGAGGGCAGGGGCAGGGCCAGATGCCTGGGGACCCCTGGGCTGCCTCTCCAAAGCCCTTTTGCTGTCTGGTGGAGTTGTAGCCGAGTGCCAGCTACGAGGGGGCTGCCTGTAAACTGCAGGGAGGGAGGGCAGCTGAGCAGAGCCAATGTGTTCATCCTGTGAAACAGTCCACAACATGCCACTTTCCATTCTTCTCCGAGATGTGGGGGGGAGGGAAAAGGAAAAGTGTGACATTCTGGGAGCGGGATGGCTTCTGTAACTCCAGGACTATCCCCGGAAAATTGGGACACTTGGAGGGTATGCAAGACTTAATGTATCACGCTGAGGGACATCACCAGAGGCCTGCAAACTCAGCGTTTGGGATGCTTCTGAGCTGGCAAGTCATTTGGTAAGCCAACTGAGTGTGCTTCCATTTATTCACTCGTCATTGAACGGTGCAATTCTACATGTGTCTTTTGCACTGTTCAGTGCAGTAAGTTCTTGTACGTCTGTGTATATGCGCAGTCTAAACGCATTGCTTAAGCATTGCGTACCATTCGGCGATAGGATGCAAAAGAGTTCATGAAGGTCATGAACTAGCTTGCCACAGTTATCCTGAACACAAACTCAGTGATTAGTCAATAGCTTAGGAAAACAAGGTTGGCTAGCTTGTCTCCACACTATTTACCACAGTCTCAGGGCGGGCAGATTTTCCAAGTATATTGTGCCAGATTTTTCAGATCCACAGTCTATTCCAGATAGGTATCTACTATTCACTTTGGAATCATGCACATACAAACACACACACACAAACACAGTAATGCCTACACAACTTTTCTCTTTTTATGCTGTCACGTGAGCTTATCTTAAATAAGCCCTGTTTTTTAAAAAAACACAACATCCCATCACTGCTTTTGGCAGCATCCTCCAGACTGGGGAAGTGCCCTTCCCACAAATGTTTGGACCACAAATGATGGTCAGACAGATGCAGCTAGAGGATGTCTTTTTTTATGTCTGTGCGGGTCAGTCTTTCAATACAGAGAAGAACCAAGACAAATAAACCAAAATGGAACATAAAATAAAATGTCTCCAGTGCACAATAAATTTTGGCTTCATGTCCCCCCCCTTTTTTGTCTCTGTTGCCCCCCCCCCAGCCTCCATACCGTGCCTCCTTTCCAACTGCCATTTAAAACATTAATGAAAATCCAGGAATTTTTTTGCTATTTTGAACAAGATGTTTGGGACAGGGGTCTGGAATGTAGAAAAGGGGGAGGTGCTCTACACTCCAAGCACCCGTCTTTTGTAAGCTCCAGTCTTCTGCATCAAATGCAGACCGTATTCAAGTACAAAATCCGAGAACCCTTATTCACATTTAAAGGTGGTGCCGACTTGCTATTTAAATGCAATCAATGAATATAATTGCCTCTGATTTCTAGATGTAAGGTTTTGCACTGAAGCACTAACAACTGAACTCTGGGTTTGTTTGTTTTGAAATACTGGGTAGATAGATAGAAAGCATCAAAATGTTTTAAATACATAGACAAGTAAGCTTAATTTAAACCTTGCACACATTACCTATCAACCACATTCGGTGTCCAATATCCTGGACTTGCGTTCCTTCTGTCCTGGACTAGGAATAACAGTGTTCTTGGATTCTCTGTCCTGCTTTGGGTTAGAAGCATGATGGTCTCATTGTGCGTAAGCAAGTGGTTTCTCTCCTTAATTGCAAAGGGGAAGTGGTCAGACAGCCCATGCTGTCCCAGCAAGGAACTTGGTAAAAGGTCTTGGATGAAAACCAGAGAAGAAAAAATGCTACATGTGAAATGATCTCTCTCTACACACTCTTTCCCAGTATGACTGGGACAACTTAGGATATTTTACAGAAAGAGACACACAACATTTCCAAAAAGATTTGTCTTCATCTATCACTTCTAGCCTCTATAGAAGTTAACGAGCTAATTCTATTTTCTTTTACATAATTCTGCATGACTCAAAGTTTCACCACGAAGAAGAGGATGTGGGTTTTAGAGTCTGAGGGAGACTATGTTTGCCAGCCCTCAGAGTTAGCGCAGGGGGCTTGAAGAGGGAAAGAAAATTGCTTTTCAGTGGGCTGTTATGCAGCATCTGAATAGCTCCACTCCAAGCAATAGTGAGAGAAAAAAGATGTAGAGTTGCAAGGAGTGAATCAAATGACCATGGTCGTAATCCACCTGGAAGTTCTCCTGTGCAAGAACACTTCTCATTTCCATGGGGTTTGCACAGGAAAACGTCCCACAGGATTGTGCCCCCGACTTCTCAGGCCATGTATTCTGAAATGAAGGGCAGTGATGTGCAAGCACAGGGCAGAACACAAAATATTTTGTGCCCCCTCCACCATACTGTGTGCAACTCAGAGGAGGCTTTTGTTGTTGCAAGAATTAATCAATATTATTGCACTGTTAAAAAAGGGAAATTCTTGAACATTTGCTTTTAAGAAATACCCTCTCAGTACTTCTGCTCAGCTATTGAATGCAGCAAGTTTTCACTCCCTTGTGAAGGCAACATAACCATTATTTGATTTACTAAAAAAGTGTGTGTGTGTGTGTGTGTGTGAGAGAGAGAGAGAGAGAGAGAGAGAGAGAGAGAGAGAGAGAGAGAGAGAGAGAGAGAGAGAGAGAGAGAGAGAGAGAGAGAGAGAGAGTCTTGTTGCCAGGACAATATATTTCTAGCAAGGGGAAATCAAGATTTGTTTTCATTATAAAAAAAAAGTTGTTCAAGGCTGTTTCATATAGTTTATCTTCCAAGGGAATGAAAATGTTCCCAGACTCAAAAATGAACAAGTCTGAGAAATAGCATCTTCTCAGGCTTGTCTGTAGGTGGAAAAACTCAGGATGCCTCTGCTATTTTTCTGTTTTCTTTAGAACTGTGAGAAACTGTATTGAAACAAGTCAACATAGATGTCTATATGGATAATAACATTATTACTCTGCAGACTGCATGTCAAACAACTAAGAGATCTATAAAGGTTTTTGCATACATCTGAAACCTAGGAGAATTTCCCTCCTTTTGTTAATGCTTTATTAATTACTTTAATTAATTTGAGATGGGCTTAGTTTTCGAGGCTGTTTGCTTCAAGGGTGTTTTTAATATTATGTAAGGACGTATTGAATCACTCCCCCACCCAATTCTTCTATCTTTTTCTATGCTATCAGCCACATCTGGCTTTGCCAGAGACAAAGAGAGTGGTAGTTTATCAACATCTGGAGAACCACCCAACAGATTATCAACCCTTGTTAAGCCATTAATCTAAATTGTAAATGACTTGTACATGATGATGTAGCTCTAGTAAATAAACACTTCCCAACACCACCAAACAGCATCTTTATATATTGTTAATGCGGAATAGAGATGAGGGGAGCAGGCAGGTGTTCCCTGGCCGCTTCTAATACATTGCCTAATATTTTGTGAGGTAGAGATGGGGAGAATTGAAGATCCAATACGAAACCTTAAATCACCTTTTTTAATCTGGAATGTGAATTTGCAATTTAAGGTGTGATTATTACAATTTATAAAATGTTCCAAAGATCAGTTACCGCTCATGTAACAGATTTTGCAGTCAAGTTAAAAAAAAAAAGCTAAATTCTACATACTTATTTGGCTATGGTTTTCCCAGTAGTGATGTATGGAAGTGAGAGCTGGACCATAAAGAAGGCTGATCGCCGAAGAATTGATGCTTTTGAATTATGGTGCTGGAGGAGACTCTTGAGAGTCCCATGGACTGCAAGAAGATCGAACCTATCCATTCTTAAGGAAATCAGCCCTGTGTGCTCACTGGAAGGACAGATCCTGAAGCTGAGGCTCCAATACTTTGGCCACCTCATGAGAAGAGAAGAATCCTTGGAAGAGACCCTGATGTTGGGAAAGATGGAGGGCACAAGGAGAAGCAGATGACAGAGGACGAGATGGTTGGACAGTGTTCTCGAAGCTACGAACATGAGTTTGACCAAACTGCGGGAGGCAGTGCAAGACAGGAGTGCCTGGCGTGCTCTGGTCCATGGGGTCACGAAGAGTCGGACACGACTAAACAACAACAACAATCTATCTATCTATCTATATCATCTATCTATCTATCTATCATCTATCTATCTATCTATCTATCTATCTATCTATCTATCTATCTATCATCTATCTATCTATCCATTCACTAATATTTATAGATAGATAGAGACAGGGCTTTTTTGCAGTCGGAACTCAGTTCCAGAACTTCTCAGGTGGGCGCCATTGCCATTATAAGAGAACGAGTGAGGCGTTCATGGTGAGTCGGACACGACTAAACGACTAAACAACAACAACAACATACTTATTTCTTAGTAAAAGTTCATTTAGTGATTCAGATATATTCTTATTTGTGAACTAATCTTGCTAAACATAGAGATTTTAAGTCGTAGAATCATAGAATTGTAGAGTTGGCAGGGACCCCCGAGGGTCATTTAGTCCAACCCCTTGCAATGCAGGAATCTCGGCTAAAGCATCTGAGACAGATGGCCATCTAACCTCTGCTTTAAAACCTCCAAGGAAGGAGAGTCCACCACCTACTGAGGCTGTCCGTTCCACTGTTGTTTAGTTTGTCTGAATCTCCCTTTCTTTAACTCAAAGCCATTGGTTCAAGTCCTACCTGCAGAAGAAAAGAAGTTTGTTGCATCTTCCATGTGTCAATTTATTTCAATGGGAGAATAAGGTTCAGGTGGCAACACAGGGGAGAAGAAAAAAAAATATATTACCCCTGAGAGTCATCTGCCACCTGGGGTGGCTGCCTTAGCCGGCCTTACTCTGCCTGATGGCAGGAAAACTCCAGCGACAGTAATCAATATTTCTCTGTGTCACTCCAATTCTTTTATATATAAAAGTATGATATTTGGAGAGGAAAATGGGCCCAGCGCTGTGGGTTAAACCACAGAATCTAGGGGTTGCCGGTCAGAAGGTCAGCGGTTCGAATCCCTGCGACGGGGTGAGCTCCCGTTGCTCGGTCCCAGCTCCTGCCCACCTAGCAGTTCGAAAGCACATCAAAGTGCAAGTAGATAAATAGGGGAAGGCAAACGGCGTTTCCATGCGCTGCTCTGGTTCGCCAGAAGCAGCTTAGTCATGCTGGCCACATGACCCGGAAGCTGTCTGCGGAAAAATGGCGGCTCCCTCGGCCTATAGAGCGAGATGAGCGCCACAACCCCAGAGTCGGACACGACTGGACCGGATGGTCAGGGGCCCCTTTACCTTTACCTTTAACCCCATCAGTTTAGATAAAGCAATCTGATGAAATACTGGGGTTTCTGGAAAGTTACGGTATTGGATCATAATAATAATTATTTATTTATGTAAAGCTGCGGCGATGACCTAACTGCGGGTGATGTATAAAACCTCCATACAGAAGAGCCAGATGTGGGAGTGACTGCATTGTAGAAAGCATCTATTTATCTTGGAGATGTTCCAGCAAGGAAATCACAAAGACCACAATGCAGGGAAACCATAATTAAACAAACAACGCAGGATTATGGCAACCGATTGCATTGCATGCTCTTGTTCCATTTTGTTATTATTTTTGCTTGCACACACATTTTCTTCATCTGGAGTTTCTCCAGGAAGTGGGATGGATAACATTACATATGTGAAGTTCCCAAAATAATATTTGAGACTCTGTGACACAAAAGCTGTGTGTAGCACAGAGACAGAAACTCAATAGGAGCCGGGGTATTTTGCTTACCATCAAAATGACTTAGCTGAAAATTTCAAGTAAGAATATGCATTTTGAGAGTCAAATTCTTAAGATGTGCATAACCAAATAGTTGTCATCCTCCTGACACCGTGTCCCAGAAACAGAGGTGCCCTTTTGTTATTTCAGGTGGGAATCAGGCTGGCTGTTCTGCTTAGCAAAACTGGATTAAGGTACATGGGGGGGGGGCTGGTGCAGTTTCCAAAATAGGGCCCCTCCCTACATGTTGTGGTATTGTTTATTTTTTCCCATTTGTTTAGTTATCTGTCACCTTCCACACAAATGTCTAAAGGCAATGTGAGATGGCGTGGAAAGAGGGAACAGCAGCGGATGGTACAGAAAGCACAGTCTCTAAATTATTAGAATTTCAAATTATGAAAGTTCAGGTGATTGTTTATGATGAGCTGGTAATGCCCAGGTGGGGACTCAACCACAATGAAATCACAGGGAAGGGCAGAATAGACAGAAAAGTCAGAAGTATTCCCATTGATTTCAGCAGAAATGAAACAGGCTGCTCTGCTGTTGCGTTGTTGTTGTTGTTGTTGTTGTTGTTGTTGTTGTTGTTGTTGTTGTGTCGTTTAGTTGTGTCCGACTCTTCGTGACCCCATGGACCAGAGCACGCCAGGCACTCTCGTCTTCCGCTGCATCCCGCAGTTTGGTCAAAAAACTGTTGCTTTGTTAGGTTGCGTGTTTTTTTCCTGGCTGTTCCCCCAGGCGGTTTTTTAAGCCATGCAAAATCCCCCTCTGCCATGAAGGTGTTTCTTTGCTGTGTTTTGCACCCTTCCCTGTCATCCCAGCTTCCGTTTTAGCTCTTTCCCTCAGTCACAACCTTCTTTCTGCTCCAGGTTCCCATCATCTTCCTTTCAGCAGTCATGGAATTTCTGAAGTGACCACAGCTGACAAGAGACTGTTTTCCTTGCACCTCTCAGCCTGTGGAAATTCGTACATGATGTGATTCAGGCATCGAGTCAAGCAGGAAGTGCACAACTGCCATTGCCACACCATTTCATTAAACAGAGTGTCTTCCCTCAGCTGCCGGAGGCCCAGCTGACAAGGCTGCCATGGGGTAAAGTACACACACACACACACTTGTTTGTTCAACTTATTCAGAATACCGGCTGCCCCGAGGTCTTTGTCAAACCACTTAAGCAGTGGTCAGTCTGGTTCCTGAAATTTGTGCCACAGCTACAACTGATGGAGGATCTGTTTCAGGAACTAGCACACACACACACACACACACACACACACACACGCTAAATCCGCCATCACATTTAGATAAGGAATCTCTAAATGCACATCTTTCGCTAAAGTAATCACCCATTCTCCCACTATGACCTTGATCTCATCTTATTTTTTTTTTCGTTGGGGAACAGGGCACACTTGATACTTCCTTTCTGCTAACTAAGCAAGTGCTAGAACTCACCCCCGAACTGGCCTTATTAAACATCTTCCAAGACAACAATGCCCACTCAGAATACAAAGAACTCATGACCCACCTACTGTCAGCAACCAGAAACATCATAACCAGACATTGGAAAGACCTGTCAGGGGGTAAACATGAACCAATGGTATCAAGTAGTATGGGAAACAGCCCTGCTAGAAAAACTAACCAGTAAGCTAAAACTGACACGGGGACAAACAGAAGAAGACACCTTCACCCCAATATGGTTCCCTTTCATCACCTACACAGCCCAACAAGGCAACGACAAAAACCTACCATCAGCATACAAATCAATATGGCTAACCTAAGCAAAACACCCACCCACCCCACTCACACAAGAAACCAAAGACCACCACAGCCAAACACAAATGAACAAGCGCATCCTACGCCAACCCCCGACCTCTCTCACCAACAAAGGAGCCAAGCGAACAGAGAACCTGCACGACCAATGCTGATACTGAACCTCTACGCATACCAGGAAAAAAGAGAGAAACATCGACACCCCACCCTACCCACCTCCCCAGCCCACCCACCCCTCCCCCCTTTCTTCCTAACGTCTCAACAATCAAGATTAATGTGTGTCACAGGGTCCGGAGTGGCTACTCTAGAGTAACAACGCCTCACAGGTCTGCACTTTATTCTTTTATTGGTGCAATCTATTTACAGTGCTGAATCAGTGCTCTATACAGGTTGTCGGTACATGTTCTCAGTCGGGCGCAGAACCTCCGAATGGCGATTCCCGCGTTTTCCTCCAGCAAAGTAATCTTGGCATACTGAATCTCCTCCCTCTGCACTTTTTACGCAATTCCGGGGTGGCTGGGATCGGCCTTTTCCCCACAGTCTCTTTGCTTCCCCTTTCCGTTCCCAGGCGGTGCTTGGGCTCCGCTATCCTACTTGAGCTCATGCTTCTACTTCCTGAATCCCCGCTGGAACTATCCCCCTCCCTCCCCCACTTTCGCTGGGTGAGGAACTCGTGTTCAAGATGGGAGGGGGCTGTCTGTAGCTCCTGTCCCTCACAATGTGTAAAAACGATACATGGGAAAAATAAGAGACATTGTACCACCTTTGTAAACCAAGAAAATCCTTAATAAAAATTTGAAGGGGAAAAAGGGGGAAAAAGAACACAAAGCAGAAACTATTATGAAAAGTGCCGATTGCTAGTTGGTAAGAGAAAGTGCACACACAGAGCATTTTAAAGTGGATTTGGTGCATCATTCCTGTGGGATGTAATCCACTGGGAGCAGTCAAGTACAACATTCCTTGTAATGGTAGAGTGGAAATGCAAGGGGATGTTTGGTCCAGCCAGTCAAAACTTCCTGTTTCCTTCCTGTTGCATGTGATAGAAGCTGGGCGTGACCTAACCTGTTCAGGTAACAAAAGGACGAGTCACGCATCTCTCTCTCTCTTTTTCACTTCCTTCTTCATTCAACCAGTTTCTAGCTAGTTCTGCCCTGCTAGCTTCTCAGCTAACAGAGGCACTGGGATCATTCCTTGCTATGGGGTAGATCTACATGTATATATTTGTAACTAAGACTGCCTTCAGGAATCACACTGTGCTCTGCCTGATGTAAGTAAACTTCTTTTATTGACCTATTAATAAGATTGTTTATTCTTTTAAGAGGGATTCAAGGAAACTTACTAGGAACGTACAATTCAATCTTAGACAGACTGAATTGTATAATAGTTCTAGTTACAGGTAGGTAGCCGTGTTGGTCTGATGTAGTCGAAACAAAATAAAAAAATTCCTTCCAGCAGCACCTTAAAGACCAACTAAGTTTTTTATACTATTATTTTGTATAATAGTGAGAGGCTTACACGAGCCTGCAACCAGCTATCTGCTGTGCGTGTAAAAGGGGAATGTAAATTCTGCTAAGTAAAGGAACTTGCTACCGCAAGTTAGGAAGGATATTACTAAACAATGTATCCTCTCCTGCCACCCTGAACATTCCCACAGTTCTCATGTGTGCAAGTTTCTCACATTGTTCACACAATGTTTTCCCCATTCAAATGACAGCCTGCACTCACAATTCAATGATAACTTAGACTTTCCTTCAAAAAAATATTAATAAATCACACCAGTTGCTAAAAACAATGGAATGTAGAGACAAAGGGAACCAACTCTGTTAAAAGATAATTCTGAATGCCTCAAGCAATTTTGCGTGCACATGCACACACACACACACACAAAATTCAACCAAACACTAACCCAAATAAACAGGATCTAATAGAGAACTGACTGAGAATTTGGATGAGCTAAGACCAAAGGTGTGGTAGACACTGGAAACTTTGGGTGACTCAGTGGAGAAAAACAAGCTGCAAACTAAAGACTCAGCCCACACATTAGTTTCCATCCATCTTCTGTAAGACTGAAAAGACAGACCAAGTAATTATCTCATTACTTTGATGGAAAGATTAATGTCCATGCCTACCGGGGGGGGGCTAAGTTTTTTTAATACAGATGTGGAGGGGGGCTCGGTGGGAGGATTTCAGGCTCAGGGTATTGTGAAGGAGAAGATGCTTATATCCATTGCTTATATTTCTTTATTTATGACCCTCACTGTGTCAAGGCAGTTCTGAACAGCAATTAAAAAGCACAGTGCTAAAATAATAGCTAGGTAAAAAAAAATGTACATAAGCAACAACATAAGAATAGCCACAGTAGGGGAAAGTTAAAACATAAACGACGAAACCTCAAGGAACAAGACAAAAGAGAGCAATATGCATTTATATATACAGAAAAAGTGTGGTGAAATGATGCTGTTTTTACCAAATTTTAAACCCAGCAGAGAAAAGTCCAGAGTGACATGCCTTGGGCATGGGGATAGATAAGGCCTCGTCTTGCCTACCTACCAAGCCTCATGACTGACGGTGGTGGGACAGAGCAAGTTCCCCCTAAGATCTGGGGAGAGGCAGCATCATGACAGACAAGACGATTCTTTGGCTATTCCCCACACAGTTTAAAATAGGAACAAAAAAGAGCCTTCTGGCATACCTTCCAAGTTCCGGACTGCAGAATCTGGGACCGGCAGCCATTTTACACCGGAAGTTGCAACACCGGATGGTGTTGCTTTGCCCTTCTATGGGCACCCAAAATGGCCACCGCCGGCTTCAAAAGTCGCTTGTACGCATGTCAGGAAGTGTGCCGACGCAACTTCTGGTGTTGCTTCGCCCATCTATGGGCACCAAAATGGCCGCCGCCAACACCGGAAGTCACGTCTATGCACTTCCGGATATGCGTAGATGCGACTTTTGAAGCTGGCGGCGGCCATTTTTGGTGCCCATAGAAGGGCAAATCGGAAAGAAAAAAAATGGCTGCCGGCAGGAGAAAATAATGGAGAAAAACGGGAGATTAAGTGATACGGGGGACCACCGGAAAAAGGTAAGTAAAAAAGGGGTTTTCCCGGGGAAAACGGGAGACTTGGCAGCTTTGCCTTCTGGATCAAGACAGGGGCCCAACAGAGGACTCCTCCACACTTCTGGGTCCGAGCCCTTCCCACTTTCCTCATGCTTTCTAGGCAAAAGTCCACATGGTTTTTGCCTTTGTCCTTCCGCTTTTGCCCCCAAAACCTGCTCTTGAGCGATAAATCAGAAGAAACATTTGTTCCGACTCAGCTTTGCCTGGAGGAAAGCAAAGGGGCAATCTGAAATATAGATAAGCTCTACTGCAGCATCCTGTTCTCGCAGGGGCCAACCTGAACGTATTAATCATCGCCTTGTCAAAATAGGCATGTGAAGCTTTATACAACAGGATATTAAAATAAAGTAACTCCAGTCGCATGATCGGCATGCATTGTCAGCCATGTTGGGAATGCCATTCCACCCTTTGCTGCAGATATGTGGATTGTTACATGTCTCATGTCTGTTGACATTCCAGCACAGATTGCTGGAGTCCTGTGAGCAGAACCTCCGCTCTGTATTGCTTTTGTTTTCTCTCTCCCCGAGAAGAACAACAAGGAGAGAGGCCATGTTTTTCTTGGTCCTGATTTATGTATAATAAATGTGTAGTTTAGTATCCACGCCTCGAGCCTGATCTGTTGTGTGTTTACTCTGCAGCTTGAGTCGTAGACGTACGTCAGAGGAGGATGACTGATGGATCTCCGCAGCGGGAAGGCTGAAAAGGGAGATGTTCCGGCTGGGGCCAAGCCAGCTGGCTTTCCATCCCAGGTTCCAACAAGCTATACACCTCTGAAATGGCCCAGCAAGTCCTGCGGTTACAGGACGACACACTGAACAATGTAAGCCCATCCCAAAATCTATGCTATGTGTTGCAGGAATGCCAGGAGATTCAATTAATTATGTCAATTTGAAATTGCGGGCACATTTTTAATGGAGACTTTTAACACACAATTCAAGTTTCTAATGAGCTGATAAGATTTCCAATTACTTAATCTCACGACTGTTGATTACCTTGCAATATAAAGAATTCCACGCACAATTAATTATGTAATTAGTTTTATATATCTTAAGTAAATCATATATCCCCTCAGGTTCTTTTTTATGATAATTAATGTATACAGCATTATTAAATTAAATCTGTTTTTTTTTTCAGGTTTTCAGTGCAATTAAATACAAGTCCAGTTCTGAGCTTGTTGGTATAAACCACTGAGCCCAGCCTAGGGCTTGCTGATCAGAAGGTCAGCGGTTCGAATCCCTGTGACAGGGTGAGCTTCCGTTGCTCGGTCCCAGCTCCTGCCAACCTAGCAGTTCGAAAGCACATCAAAATGCAAGTAGATAAATAGGAACCACTACAGCGGGAAGGTAAACGGCGTTTCCGTGTGCTGCTCTGGTTTGCCAGAAGCGGCTTTGTCATGCTGGCCACATGACCTGGAAGCTATACGCCGGCTCCCTCGGCCAATAATGCGAGATGAGCGCGCAACCCCAGAGTCAGTCACAACTGGACCTAATGGTCAGGGGTCCCTTTACCTTTACCTTTATGGGCAAAAAAGTAAATTTCAATGCATTCCTATGGGAAACCGCGATTCACAAGATGAATTTTTCGCAAAACGAATTGACTCACAGAACGAATTAAATTCGTCTTGCGAGGCACCACTGTACTTGGTTTGGGGTGCTCCCTAAATTAGCCAAGTGCCACTTTTGAAAGTTTGGGAGCAAACTCTCAGCCAGCTTCTTCCTCACAGCTGGGAATTACTGGCTCTCAGCTCCATCAGTTATCTTAAACCTTTCGAAGCTTAGGCATAGCTTTCACCCAAACACGCCTTGGGGAGCCACTTTTCATTTTGTATGGGGCTGCTGCTGCTGTGATGGACCTTGGGGTGAGGCTGAGACTCAGCAGAAGGCCCTGATCCACTGGCTGAAGACCAGGGAGCTAGATCTGGAGGCAGCAAATGGATAGTAAATGCCAGCTGGAAGGGAGTCAGTGGGTGGAACTTCTCCTTATGTGCCTTCCTGTGCACTTAGGCTGCTACTGGAATTTAATGGGAATAATGTGGGAGACAACTACTAGGAGTCTCTCTGCATCCTCCCTCCTGGCAGACATGGCTGAAAATTCATGTTGATTATCAGCTGGAGAGAGGTGGGGGGAACTTAATTGATACAACTCCTTCCGACAATTCCTCAATTTCTTTTAACCAGTGCAATGGAAATATACATTTAAAAAAATGTTTATGTACTCTACCTCCAAGCAGGCATGCGGCTTGGAATTATAAAATGCCAGCAGTCCAAAAGAACAAGGTTTCCAAGAGAAACATTCCATTGCTAAAAAGTAGGTTGAGCGATCTAATTTTAAATCACAAAGAGTTAGGAAAATCAAGAGGTAACCAACAGGCACTGCAACATGCTACGGTATACCAGGGGTCAGCAAACTTTTTAAGCAGGGTGCTGGTCCACTGTCCTTCAGACCTTGTGGGGGACCGGACTATATTTTGAAGGGGGGAAATGAATGAATTCCTATGCCCCATAAATAACCCAGAGATGCATTTTAAAATAAAGGACACATTCTACTCCATACCTGCCAAGTTGCTGTCGGAGAAATAAGGGACCGGGCGGAAGTAGCAGACCGGAAGTAGCGCTGCCGCCATTTTGGAACTGGGCGGAACATGCTCAGAAGTGACTTTTGATGCTGCTCTGCCCAGTTCCAAAATGGCCGCCGCGCCAGAAGTCGCACTGCAGCCATTTTGGAACTGGGCAGAGCACCATCAAAAGTCGCTTCTGAGCATGCTCCGCCCAGTTCCAAAATGGCCGCCACGCCAGAATAAACCGGGGGGAAACAAAAAGATCCGTTTTTTCAGCTAGGAACAGCTGGAAAAACAGGGATTTCCCAGGGAATACGGGAGACTTGGCAGCTCATTCCCGGACCGCCCACAGGCCAGATTTAGAAGGTCTTTGGGCCAGATCCGGCCCCCGGGCCTTAGTTTGCTTACCCATGTGCTATACAGTTGTTAGCACTTACCTGTAGGTTAATGCGATAAGAGGGGCTGATTCACTTTTGTTGTTCTGGACTTTGGGCAGCATTTCTGTTAGCTGAAAGTAGCCATGGACACGAATTCCTGGTAGACCACAGAACAATGTGGTCTTTCCTTTGCATCCTTTGAAGAATGAGGGATGCAACCTGGGGCTGCAGTTTAATGAACAGAAGGGGGAAATCAAAGGCGCAAAAAAACTTCAGTTCTACATTGACAAATGTGCCACAAGGGAGACAATAAAGTGAATGCAGAATCGCCACTGGTATTACTCTCCTTTAAGTACTTAAAAAGGTAAAGGACCCCTGACCGTTAAGTCCAGTCACCAACGACTCTGGGGTTGCGACGCTCATCTCGCTTTACTGGCCGAGGGAGCCGGCATTTGTCCACAGACAGTTTTTCCGGGTCATGTGGCCAACATGACTAAGCCGCTTCTGGCGAAACCAGAGCAGCGCATGGAAACGCCGTTTACCTTTGACGTGCTTTCGACTGCTAGGTGAGCAGGAGCTGGGACCAAGCAACGGGAGCCCACCCAATCGCGGGGATTCGAACCGCCGACCTTCCAATCGGCAAGCCCTGGGCTCAGTGGTTTAGACCACAGCGCCACCCGCGTCCCTTAGCACCTACTTAGCACCTAATTAAACATGAAAAGTGTCTAACCTTGGTTGCTGCTGTTTCAATTTCTGGTATGGGTTAATGTTGCAAAAACCATACATTACTCAGAAGCAAGCCCCACTAAATTCCTCGGGGATGGGTCCCAGATACAACTGGAGCCTGAATTTATTAGTCTTTAAAGGCGTCACACAGAACAGTTAACAAGCTCCTCCCCCTAACCTTTTCAGACCTATGGAAAAAGATTATTCCACCCAACCCAACCCCTGGCACAACTTACTCACTTTTCTGTGCCTTCTTTCCATAATGTGGAGGGATATGAAATTAACAAAGTGTAGGAAACCAGGGTTAAAATCACCGCTTCCTTGGCCTATGTTAAAATGTGGAAGAGGACAATCATAAATGCCATGAAAGGAAGTCGGACTCATTTGTTTTAATTGGTTCAAGGCAGAGCACGCTGGTCAAGGGAAAGTAGCCCCAGGGACAAGCCAATTCTGTTGGACCTGGTGCCATGTCCACTCTGAATTCTATTGAATTCAATGGAGGGTAAGTGAGGTTAATATATTAAGTGCATGAAATCACCTCTCAAAACAGGAGTCCTCTGGGTGTACCCCCATGAGAACAAAACACTTAAAATTATAAATTAAACGTATGCTAATACTTTTCCAAGAACACACACTTTAACATACAGACGCTGCAAATATATCTGTCATGGTTCAGACAAATTTAGTATGCATGCATTTTAACAGCAGTCAACATGGAAATAGCCTGAATAGTGTGCTTTTTAGCTTTAACTGTGATTTTTGAGAAAGCTAGGGAGTGAAGATGCTGTGGGGGGAAATGCCATTGAAGAATCTGAAGGGGGGGGAGAGGAATTGCAGTGGGACAGAAACAGCCTTGATTATGATGAATACCCACCAGAATGGAAATTCTGGCTCCCTTTTACATTCTTAATGTACGCTAACAAGAAAATGATTCTTATCTTGCAGGTTCTCTGTTTGGTAAACTATTGGGAGGGATTGTATACAGGGTTCATTCATTTCCCCCTTGTAATTTTAGTTGGTTTTGATGACGCTAGGGGCGTCTCTCAGTTGTTGTCATCTAAATCCCAGCTTTCCCCCAGACTGGGACTCACAGCAACTTATACAAATTACAACAATACAGATAAAACACAGATAATAATTAAAAAGTAATGAAACTCTAATAGAATTAAAGAGTTTTACACACACACACACTGAAAAGAGCACAGCACTATTAAAAGCCCTTTCCTTAAAAATAAAAATAAAAATGAGCCAGTTCCCAGAGGCCTGTCACCTGTCAGCAGGAGGACAGCAAGTCTGGCTTCTCCAGGGAGGAAGTTCCAAAGTTATCTGGGAGCAGCCACCACCGATAAGGCCCTCTGCTGCATCCCCACCAGGTGTGCCTCCGCTGGAGTTGCATGGCGATCCCTCGATCCCTCCAGGAGTAAATAAAGACACAGGACACGTTGAATAAGGTTAATGGGCATAAAAAGGCCACAACTTTATTGATTACGGGTGTAGAGAGGTATTGGCTTAGGCATTGGATCTAACCGACTATACCCGACTCCAGCCCATTGCGCTGGCAGTCTGTGAAGGGTTAACCACCGTTGGGTGAGCCCTGCGATGCAGATCAACTAGGAACTCACCCTGGGGCCACCATAGGGCCCTCACCTACCACGGCTTCGGACATGGCCACGCCCCCAGACTCCTTAAGGGAGTACCCTTCAGCATTTTGGGGGAGGTGATGGCAGCAACCTCCCCCCCCCACACCGTAACCTTTCAGAGATAATCCAATGCCTAACCGCCAGAATCAAAGTTGTGACGAGTTGCTACGAGGTAGGCGAAAACCACCCGGCCAGAGCCAATTTGCCAAGTGGAAAAAATTCCTACCAGGCCCCTCAACTGCGACCAACTGGGGTCCGCAGCAATGTCAAAAGGAAAGCCCTGACTAAAGGGAGGGTGGGCGGGAAAACCGAAGCGGCTGGGGGCAGGAACCGAGACTGAGCCCCGGCCGCGCGCTCACTTAAATCAGTGAGCCACGCCCCCCGGGATGTCCAAATTGGACGCACCGGGGAGCGTCGCGCCCGGGGCACAGCCAATGGCTGGGGGGATGACAGCCGTCCCCCCCAGCGCGTGAAGGGCTTGTGGTGCGCCCGCAATCTCCCCTCCTGCTATGCCAGAAGGGACTATTTCAGAGCCTGCGCATGTCTGCAGGAGCGGATACGGTCTTTCAGGAAGCCTGGAATTGTGCCTGGAAACAGATTGGTAGCTAGAAGGCAGCCAATTCATCAAACACCTAATGATATATTGATGTGTGGATCTTCAAAAAAGAACAATGAGTTTGGTTTGCATGGATTATGGTTTGGCTGTACAGTTTCAGTTACTGGAAATATTGGACATGGGTGGCGCTGTGAGTCTAGGGCTTGCCGATCAGAAGGTCAGCGGTTTGAATCCCCACGATGGGGTGAGCTCCTGTTGCTCGGTCCCAGCTCCTGCCAACCTAGCAGTTCGAAAGCATGCAGTGCAAGTAGATAAATAGGTACTGCTCTGGCGGGAAGGTAAACGGCGTTTCTGTGTGCTGCTCTGGTTCGCCAGAAGCAGCTTTGTCATGCTGGCCACATGACCCGGAAGCTGTACACCAGCTCCCTTGGCCAATAACGCGAGGTGAGCGCCGCAACCCCAAAGTCGTCCGTGACGGGACCTAACGGTGAGCGGGCCCCTTTACGCTTTACCTTTAAAGAAGCATACTGCATCAAACACTTTTAACTGGGAGTTTCCTTAAAATATTAACTCATTAATAGTGGTTTCCTAGGGCTGAATTTTTAGATACGGTATATTTCTGTGTATCAGACTACTTTTTAGCCCAGGAAAGTCTTCTCAAAAGTTGGGGGTCGTCTTATACGCTGGGTTGTATTTCTAATATGGTGAGTATATCCCAAACTCTATATTTTAACTGGAAAAGTTAGGGGTCGTCTTATATGCCCAGTCGTCTTATACGCCAGAATATACGGTATAATAGAAAAAATTAAACCAACTCCCCCACCCCCATCTTTTCTATGTCTACATCTCAAGTTATTCAGCCTAGGTATAAACATATATTCTGCTCACCGCAGAAATGAATGAAGTAGAACCTAAACCAATAATTACAAGCATGTACTCATTTCCCCCAAATGCCTTAAGGTGACAGAGTTTGTTTATGCTGTTGCAAGATGCTGAAATAATGGAAGCTGGGTTTTTTAAATATAAAAACAATAATAAAAACAAAAAAACAAAAAACAAAACCTCTATTTCATGGAGGATTGAACTGAATGTTCTGAAAAGTGATTGCCCACCCACGCTGGCAAGGAAGGAAAGCACCAGCCCTGCTTCTTGGAGAGATGCCAGACGAACTGAGTACCACCCAGGGAAATATGATAATAGGAGGCTGCCAGGCACCCCACAGGCCTGGTGGTAAGAAGAGCCACCTCTGTCATGAAATCCTAACACTGTGCTGCTTGCAAAGGCCTAAGATTGCCAAATCGTTAAGGGTAAAAAACAGCCCTTGAAAACAACAGCAGCTCTGTTCTGGAATAACGTGAACCTGCTTGAAAGCCATTATCCTGTTCACGCTTAGCATTTAGTTTTCAGTTTTTTAAAAAATGTATTTATTAAAGATTTTCAAACAACAAAAACATAAAAAAAATACAAAACACAAAAAGAAAATGCAAAACACAGAGGGGGGAAATGCAAAATACAAAAAATATCAAAACAAAAATTCTAATTTATAACCCTTATTTCTAATCTATTGACTTCCTCATTCCTCCTCCTTCTGCGATTCTTTACTTATCATCTGTAGTAAACTCTAAATCTTGTATAATTTCTAATTATTAACTTAATATTATCTTATTTCTCTATCTTTTATATCTTATCCTATTATAATCTATCTATATCTTACTTCTTAATTAAATTATCAATAACTTCTAACAATACCTATTTCCCACCATTGTATTAACTACAACCTCTATTTTATCTCCCTCACTTCCATTAATCACGCATAGCATTTAGAACAGGCAGAGGGGATGAGGACCTCTCGATGTTATTAGACTCCAGGTCCCATCAGCCCTGGCCATTCCCTATTGTTGGACCACAGGTTTCTCAAATTAATTTAGAAGCAGCACCATATAATATGTTATCAACTAGCAGTGAGTGCCTGGCGCTGCTCAGGTACCTTTAGAAACCAAAAAATATTGTGCTTTTTTAAAACGGCAATTGTTGAGTTTGGTCCCATAGCACCAAAGATTGGGTGAAGTCCCGCCAAAGTCAAATTTTGGTCCACCATCTTGATTCAAAATGGCACTCAGCATCCAAACAGAGGCTAAGGCTGTCATCCCTATCCTGGCGACCCATTTCACAATGATATCTCGAGAGGCAGCAAAACCTATGCAAAAAACAAACAAACAGGCGAAGTAATAGCAGAGATAGGAAAAGAAGTTGTAAGGGAACACCTAGCTACTTGAAATCAATTCAAGTCTCCAGGGGCTGATGAGTGGCATCCATGGGCACTAAAGGAGCTTGCAGGTGTAATCTCAGAGCCTTTGTATATGACCATTGAGAATTATTGGGCCCAAGGGAGCAGGGAATTGAAGCATCCAGAGGACACAAAAATAGGTAAGCAATCCGGAAGCAATTCATAAATTTGTTGGCTTAAGGCCAGAAATATTTAGGTACAGTACCAGTCCATAACAGACTGTGAAACCGCCAAATTATTAATTTGTTGGTTATCAAAAGTTATACATCCAAGATGTTTTCAGTGCCATAGAGAGATGCAATGACTCAGAAAGGCGGTGTTGGTGAGTTCAGTTACTAAATTCCCTGTCTTCAAGTGAGCAAGGTGCTGATCTGCAACACACACAGGCCTTGCAGCTCACCTCCTTGAGAAGCTGAGTGCTACCAACACAAATGGTTCTCACATCCCATAATTTCATACTAGGTTTGCAATGAACAGGCTTGGCTGCCTTCTCTGCAGCACAAACTATCTCACAAGAGCTATCGTTTTCAGGAATAAGAGGCAATTTGATATATCAGAATGATCATGTATTCTTTGATTGCAATAAAACCGTCATTTGCTTATAAATAAATACTATAATTGAACCAGAAGTGTGGTTATGGGTGGCTCTCTGGAGTACACATGCTAAAATTGGGCCATGCTAAATTTCCCAAATTAAGTAGTGTCAAAGCCACTGTAATTTTTTTATATATTATCATTGCTGCCAGACTCTGTTATCCAAAGACTTAGAAGCACACTCAGGTCCTGTTGATGGTTGACCAGAGATCAAAGATGTATGAATATGTCCGTATGAAAACTTGCAAATTATGTAGGAGTAAAAGAAGCATACCCACTCCAGTCAAAATGGTAAGGCTTCCGTTGGTCTTTGGGAGACAAACATCATTTTTTCTTTATTTTAATATAAGTAATACAAAAATTAAAATTATTATTATTATTGTTATTACTATTACGATTGTTGCTTCTGCTACTACTATTTTAGTTCAAGTCATCTTTTGTGCTTCATTTCGTTTAGGAATTAGTTGCTTTTTTGTTCCATCTAAATAATAAAAATATAACACGTCAGTTTAATTAAATGACCAATGCACTAAAAACAGTTTCCACAGTTCAGATTTGTATTGCTAATTAATTAAACAATTAATTGGCAAACTTAGGAGCACAGAACACTTATTTGCAGTGTAAATGGATTTCTTCTGCTCTTTCTTCTGTAATCATTAATCTAAATACTCCCAGGTCTTACAAATTATTTAAGGCTGACATGTGGGGGGAAATAACCCTGGGGCACTGTGAATGCTGAAAGCAGATGTGGAGCAAAATCAAGGGCTCTGAGCTTATTTACCAGGGAAAAGTAAGGTTGAAAGATCTGGCCTTCAAAATAGAACTTCTGGCTGACTCTCCTCTTCCTCCCCACCTTAAATGTATCAACATTTAAAAAAATGAAAAAGAATTTACAGGCTTGTAATCCGTCTTCCACCTTCCTACATGGACTTCTGGTCACCATAGCTGTCCAATCTAACCATCCCAAAATACAGACGAGCCTTCACGCTGGCCAGACTGGACATGCCACCCTCTGCCGTCCTTGAAGGTCGATTCTCAAAAACACCATACCAGAATCAACTATGTCCCCGCGGAGTTGGCAGCGTGGAGACTGTATCACATGTACTCCTGTCCTGTCCCCTATATAAAGACCTCAGGGATGAGATCATCACACCGCTGATATCCGCCATTTCGGGCCGCCCATCCGAGGATATACTGTTTTTCCTCCTGGCAGACCAGACTGCCCAGACAACAGAGAAGGTAGCCAGATTTACTGAGAGGGCCATGAGACTGAGGGCCGCCAGCTGAAGGACAATAGCGCCTCCTGTGTGAATTAAGATCTCACCTGTTTCATTTTAATTGTGTTATGCTGAATCCCGAGGCAGCACATTTTATTGTTATATATAGCATTTTTCTTTTTTTTTCTTTTTACCAGGATATGTAATATGAATCCGTTGTTGCAATGGCCTGTAGGCCACGCAAATAAATAAAAGTTTTACTTACTTACAGGCTTGAGCTTGTGGCTACCTTGGAAGTTGTCCTGACTCCTGATCCAGTTGTATACAAACTATGAACCAGTCACTGATAAGCTTGAATCTCTGGGAATCCTGTTTCCAGGAGGAGTGGAAAAGAAACAGAGAAAAAAAAAGGTTGGAGGAGAGGGAGGCTAAGCAAACATTTGTGTCATGCTCTTAAGTACTAGGAGAGATGTTTAATTTGACAGAGCAGAACAACAGAATTATTTCTAAAGTGCAGCTAAAAATATTTCCAAGTCACCGTTGTGAAAGCAAAGTGTACAAAGGCTAGGGCAGGGAAGGGGAGCTGTGCCTCACAGGCAAGCAAAGAGGAGCAGCAATAACTGTGTCCACCAGCAACAGATCTAGACCTCAACCCACCTGGCTTTGGGTTTATCACAGCTGCCTATATACAGGTTTGTAGCAGCATTAACAGGGTGAAAAATAGGAGAGCTGCGCATCCCTGATCAGCCGTGAAGCACACCCGGGGTGGGGATCAAGCGTTCCAGCCTAACCTTTCCTCCAAGGCTACTTGTCAGGCTAAAATTCAGCTGTATAAACAGCAAGTTTGGGCCTTTTTCCCTTTTTTAAAAATGCAATAATGTGGTATACGTGTAATTACTCTGAAATCAAAGTATGGAAGAGGGCTGTGGGATTTAGACACAGAATATCTGGATTTAAACCCTGGTTCACTTATCTCGCTCTCACAGGCCCATAGTCATCAGTCGTAAAGTGAGAATAATTAGGTTCACAGGCTTAAATACAGTTAAAAGCTTTAAAGCACCCAATTATACCCCTCCTTTGATTTGATTGATGTAACTCCATCTGTTGAAGGGAGTTTAATCTGATCAATGTTAGCATGGGCTGGAAATAATTTTCCTCAAGCGATTCTGCTCCAATTAGCAGCTTCTTCAGTTAATTTTCCATGGAGACATTCTTGTCTAGTCATTATTTTTCTTTTCGGTCCACTCTTCAAAACCAACATTATCTCTTGTGGATTTAAAGTTTCCATGATGGAGAGATGGCCACTTAGCATTTTTCGGTGTTTTTGTATTCCTATTTACCCATCTCATCCTTGAAGAAGCAGGAAGAGCCTGACTAGCTGTGTGGTTAACCAGCCCAGCTGCTCTATGTGCCCAGAGCACAAGGAGGCAGCGAGACTCGGACAGCAACTCTTCAACGAGGGACTTAACATTTGCTGTTTGGAGTGGAGGCTTGTGTACATAAAGACTGTCCTAAGGTGGTGTTGTGCTGTA